>NC_082710.1:64587849-64887849 GCF_030144855.1 Hypanus sabinus
CACACGTTCCACGGGGAGGACACACAGACCGTTTGTAACACTCAGGCTTGATCATCACACGTTCCTCGGGTAGGACACACAGACCGTTTGTAACCCTCAGGCTCGGCCAGGAAACGTTCCACGGGGAAGACACACATACAGTTTGTAACCCTCAGACTCGGTCAGCACACGTTCTACGTGGAGGACACACAGACTGTGTGCAACCCTCAGGCTCGATTAGCACACGTTCCACAGGGAGGACACACAGACCGTTTGTAACCCTCAGGCTCTGTCAGCACACGTTCCACGGGGAGGACACACAGACCTTTTGTAACCCTCAGGCTCGGTCAGCACACGTTCCACAAGGAGGACACACAGACCTTTTGTAACCATCAGGCTTGGTCAGCACACGTTCCACGGGGAGGACACACAGACATTTTGTAACCCTCAGGCTCGGTCAGCACACGTTCCACGGGGAGGACAGACAGACCGTTTCTAACCCTTAGGCTCGGCCTGCATACTTTCGACAGGGAGGACACACAGACCGTTTGTAACCCTCAGACTGGACCAGCACACGTTCCACGGGGAGGACACACAGACCGTTTGTAACCCTCAGACTGGACCAGCACACCTTCCACGGGGAGGACACACATACAGACCGTTTGTAACCCTCAGGCTCGGTCAGAACACGTTCCACGGGGAGGACACACAGACCCTCTGTAACCCTCAGGCTCGGCCATCACACATTCCACTGTGAGGACACAATGAACGATTGTAAACCTCTGGCTCGGTCAGCACACGTTCCATGGGGAGGACACACAGACCGTTTGTAAACCTCAGGCTCGGCCAGCACACGTTCCACGGGGAGGACACACAGACCGTTTGTAAACCTCAGGCTCGGCCAGCACACGTTCCACGGGGAGGACACACAGACCGTTTGTAACCCTCAGGCTCGGCCAGCAAACTTTCCACGGGGAGGACACACAGACCGTTTGTAACCCTCAGGCTCGGCCAGCACACGTTCCACGGGGAGGACACACAGACCGTTTGTAAACCTCAGGCTCGGACAGCACATGTTCCACGGGGAGGACACACAGACTGTTTGTAAACCTCAGGCTCGGCCAGCACACGTTGCACGGCGAGGACACACAGACCGTTTGTAAACCTCAGGCTCGGCCAGCACATGTTCCACGGGGAGGACACACAGGCCGTTTGTAACCCTCAGGCTCGGCCAGCACACGTTCTGCAGGGAGAACGCACAGACCGTTTGTAACCCTCAGGCTCAGTAAGGACACCTTCCACGGAGAGGACACACACACAGACCGTTTGTAACTCTCAGGCTCGATCAGCACACGTTCCTCGGGGAGGACACACAGACCGTTTGTAAACCTCAGACTGGACCAGCACCCTTTCCACAGGGAGGACACACAGACCGTTTGCAACCCTCAGGCTCGATCAGCACACGTTCCACGGGGAGGACACACAGACCATTTGTAACACTCAGGCTCGGCCAGCACACGTTCCACGGGGAGGACACACAGACCGTTTGTAACACTCAGGCTCGGCCAGCACACGTTCCACGGGGAGGACACACAGACCGTTTGTAACACTCAGGCTTGATCATCACACGTTCCTCGGGTAGGACACACAGACCGTTTGTAACCCTCAGGCTCGGCCAGCAAACGTTCCACGGGGAAGACACACATACAGTTTGTAACCCTCAGACTCAGCCAGCAAACGTTCTGCGGGGAGGACGCACATATCGTTTGTAACCCTCAGGCTCGGTCAGCACACGTTCTATCAAGAGGACACACAGACCGTTTGTAACCCTCAGGCTCGGTCAGCACACGTTCTACGGGGAGGACACACAGACCGTTTGTAACCCTCAGGCTCGGTCAGCACACGTTCTACGGGGAGGACACACAGACTGTGTGCAACCCTCAGGCTCGATTAGCACACGTTCCACAGGGAGGACACACAGACCATTTGTAACCCTCAGGCTCGGTCAGCACACGTTCCACGGGGAGGACACACAGACCTTTTGTAACCCTCAGGCTCGGTCAGCACACGTTCCACGGGGAGGACACACAGACCGTTTGTAACCCTTAGGCTCGGCCTGCATACTTACGACAGGGAGAACACACAGACCGTTTGTAACCCTCAGGCTCTGTCAGCACACGTTCCACGGGGAGGACACACAGACCTTTTGTAACCCTCAGGCTCGGTCAGCACACGTTCCACGGGGAGGACACACAGACCGTTTCTAACCCTTAGGCTCGGCCTGCATACTTTCGACAGGGAGGACACACAGACCGTTTGTAACCCTCAGGCTCGATTAGCACACGTTCCTCGGGTAGGACACACAGACCGTTTGTAACCCTCAGTCTCGGCCAGCACACGTTCCACTGGGAGGACACACAGACCGTTTGTTACCCTGAGGATCAGCCAACAAACTTTCCACTGGGTTGACACACAGACCGTTTGTAACCCTCAGGCTCGGCCAGCACACGTTCCACTGGGAGGACACACAGACCGTTTGTTACCCTGAGGCTCAGCCAACAAACTTTCCACGGGGTTGACACACAGACCGTTTGTAACCCTCAGGTTCGGTCAGCACTCGTTCCACGGGGAGGACACTGAGACCGTTTGTAAACATCAGGCTCGGCCAGCAAACGTTCTGCAGGGAGAACGCACAGACCGTTTGTAAACCTCAGACCGGACCAGCACACGTTCCACGGGGAGGACACACAGACCGTTTGTAACCCTCAGGCTCGGCCAGCACACGTCCCACGGGGAGGATACACAGACCTTTTGTAAGCCTCAGGCTTGGCCATCACACGTTCCACGGGGAGAACACACAGACCGTTTGTAAACCTCAGGCTCGGCCAGCACACGTTCCACGGGGTGGACACACAGACCGTTTGTAACCCTCAGGCTCGGTCAGCACAAGTTCCACGGGGAGGACACACAGTCCGTTTGTAACCCTCAGGCTCGGTCAGCACACGTTCCACGGGGTGGACACACAGACCTTTTGTAACCCTCAGGCTCGGTCAGCACATGTTCCACAGGGAGGACACACAGACCGTTTGTAACCCTTAGGCTCGGCCTGCATACTTTCGACAGGGAGGACACACAGACCGTTTGTAACCCTCAGGCTCGGTCAGCACACGTTCCACGGGGAGGACACACAGACCTTTTGTAACCCTCAGGCTCGGTCAGCACACGTTCCACGGGGAGGACACACAGACCGTTTCTAACCCTTAGGCTCGGCCTGCATACTTTCGACAGGGAGGACACACAGACCGTTTGTAACCCTCAGACTGGACCAGCACACGTTCCACGGGGAGGACACACAGACCGTTTGTAACCCTCAGACTGGACCAGCACACGTTCCACGGGGAGGACACACAGACCATTTGTAACCCTCAGGCTGGAGCAGCACACGTTCCACGGGGAGGACACACAGACCGTTTGTAACCCTCAGACTGGACCAGCACACGTTCCACGGGGAGGACACACAGACAGTTTGTAACCCTCAGACTGGACCAGCACCCTTTCCACGGGGAGGACACACAGACCGTTTGTAAACCTCAGGCTCGGCCAGCACCAGTTCCACGGGGAGGACACACAGACCGTTTGTAACCCTCAGGCTCGGCCAGCACACGTTCTGCGGGGAGGACGCACATACCGTTTGAAACCCTCAGGCTCTGTCAGCACACGTTCTACGGGGAGGACACACAGACTGTTTGTAAACCTCAGGCTCGGCCAGCACACGTTCCACGGGGAGGACACACAGACCGTTTGTAACCCTCAGACTCGGCCAGCAAACGTTCTGCGGGGAGGACGCACATATCGTTTGTAACCCTCAGGCTCGGTCAGCACACGTTCTACGAAGAGGACACACAGACCGTTTGTAACCCTCAGGCTCGGTCAGCACACGTTCTACGGGGAGGACACACAGACCGTGTGCAACCCTTAGGCTCGGCCTGCATACTTTCGACAGGGAGGACACACAGACCGTTTGTAACCCTCAGGCTCGGTCAGCACACGTTCCACGGGGAGGACACACAGACCGTTTCTAAACCTTAGGCTCGGCCTGCATACTTTCGACAGGGAGGACACAGACCGTTTGTAACCCTCAGACTGGACCAGCACACCATCCACGGGGAGGACACACAGACCGTTTGTAACCCTCAGACTGGTCCAGCACACCCTCCACGGGGAGGACACACAGACCGTTTGTAACCCTCAGACTGGACCAGCACACGTTCCACGGGGAGGACACACAGACCGTTTGTAACCCTCAGGCTCGGCCAGCACACGTTCCAAAAGGAGGACACACAGACCGTTTGTAACCCTCAGACTGGACCAGCACACGTTCCACGGGGAGGACACACAGACCGTTTGTAACCCTCAGACTGGGCCAGCACACCTTCCACGGGGAGGACACACAGACCGTTTGTAACCCTCAGGCTCGGCCAGCACACGTTCCACGGGGAGGACACACAGACCGTTTGAAACCCTCAGACTGGACCAGCACACGTTCCACGGGGAGGACACACAGACCGTTTGTTACCCTCAGACTGGACCAGCACACGTTCCACGTGAAGGACACACAGACCGTTTGTAACCCTCAGACTGGACCAGCACACCTTCCACGGGGAGGACACACAGACCGTTTGTAACCCTCAGACTGGACCAGCACACCTTCCACGGGGAGGACACACAGACCGTTTGTAACCCTCAGGCTCGGCCAGCACACGTTCTGCGGGGAGGACACACATACCGTTTGAAACACTCTGGCTCGGTCAGCACACATTCTACGGGGAGGACACACAGACTGTTTGTAAACCTCAGGCTCGGCCAGCACACGTTCCACGGGGAGGACACACAGACCGTTTGTAACCCTCAGGCTCGGCCAGCACACTTTCTGCGGGGAGGACGCACATACAGTTTGTTACCCTCAGACTCGGCCAGCAAACGTTCTGCGGGGAGGACGCACATATCGTTTGTAACCCTCAGGCTCGGTCAGCACACGTTCTACGGGGAGGACACACACACTGTTTGCAACCCTCAGGCTCGATTAGCACACGTTCCACAGGGAGGACACACAGACCGTTTGTAACCCGTAGACTGGACCAGCACCTGTTCTGCGGGGAGGACACACAGACCATTTGTAACCCTCAGACTGGACCAGCACCTGTTCTGCGGGGAGGACACACAGACCATTTGTAAACCTCAGGCTCGGCCCGCACACCTTCCACGGGGAGGACACACAGACCGTTTGTAACCCTCAGATTGGACCAGCATCCTTTTCACGGGGAGGACACACAGACCGGTTATAATCCTCAGGCTCGGCCAGCACACGTTCAACGGGGATGACACACAGACCGGTTGAACCCTAAGGCTCGGCCAGCACAGGTTCCACGGGGAGGACACACAGACCGTTTGTAAACCTCAGGCTCGGACAGCACACGTTCCACGGGGAGGACACACAGACCGGTTATAATCCTCAGGCTCGGCCAGCACACGTTCAACGGGGATGACACACAGACCGGTTGAACCATAAGGCTCGGCCAGCACACGTTCCACGGGGAGGACACACAGACCGTTTGTAAACCTCAGGCTCGGCCAGCGAACGTTCCACGGGGAGGACACACATACAGTTCGTAACCCTCAGGCTCGGTCATCACACGTTCCACTGGGAGGACACACACACCGTTTGTAAACCTCAGGCTCGGCCAGCACACGTTCCACGGGGAGGACACACAGACCGTTTGTAACCCTCGGGCTCGTCCAGCAATCGTTCCACGGGGAGGACACACATACAGTTTGTAAACCTCAGACTCGGCCAGCAAACGTTCTGCAGGGAGAATGCACAGACCGTTTGTAACCCACAGGCTCAGTAAGGACACCTTCCACGGAGAGGACACACATACAGACCGTTTGCAACCCTCAGGCTCGATCAGCACACGTTCCACGGGGAGGACACATAGACCGTTTGTAAACCTCAGGCTCGGCCAGCTAACGTTCCACGGGGAGGACACACATACAGTTTGTAACCCTCAGACTCGGCCAGCAAACGTTCTGCGGGGAGGACGCACATATCGTTTGTAACCCTCAGGCTCGGTCAGCACACGTTCCACGGGGAGGACACACAGACCTTTTGTAACCCTCAGGCTCGGTCAGCACACGTTCCACGGGGAGGACACCCAGACCATTTGTAACCCTTAGGCTCGGCCTGCATACTTTCGACAGGGAGGACACACAGACCGTTTGTAACCCTCAGGCTCGGTCAGCACACGTTCCACGGGGAGCACACGCAGACCTTTTGTAACCCTCAGGCTCGGTCAGCACACGTTCTACGGGGAGGACACACAGACCATTTGTAACCCTCAGACTGGACCAGCACACGTTCCACAGGGAGGACACACAGACCGTTTGTAACCCTCAGACTGGACCAGCACACGTTCCACAGGGAGGACACACAGACCGTTTGTAACCCTCAGGCTCGGTCAGCACACGTTCCACGGGGAGGACACTGAGACCGTTTGTAAACTTCAGGCTCGGCCAGCAAACGTTCTGCAGGGAGAACGCACAGACAGTTTGTAAACCTCAGACTGGACCAGCACACGTTCTACGAAGAGGACACACAGACTGTGTGCAACCCTCAGGCTCGATTAGCACACGGTCCATAGGGAGGACACACAGACCATTTGTAACCCTGAGGCTCGGTCAGCATACGTTCTACGGGGAGGACACACAGACTGTTTGCAGCCCTCACGCTCGGACAGCACACGTTCTACGAAGAGGACACACAGACCGTTTCTAACCCTCAGGCTCGGTCAGCACACGTTCTACGGGGAGGACACACAGACCTTTTGTAAGCCTCAGGCTTAGCCATCACACGTTCCACGGGGAGAACACACAGACCGTTTGTAAACCTCAGGCTCGGCCAGCACACGTTCCACGGGGACGACACACAGACCGTTTGTAACCCTCAGGCTCGGCCAGCATAGGTTCTGCAGAGATGACGCACAGACCGTTTGTAACTCTCAGGCTCGGCCAGCACACGTTCCACGGGGAGAACACACAGACCGTTTGTAAACCTCAGGCTCGGCCAGCACACGTTCCACGGGGAGGACACACAGACCGTTTGTAACTCTCAGGCTCGGTCAGCACACGTTCCACGGGGAGGACACACAGACCTTTTGTAACCCTCATGCTCGGTCAGCACATGTTCCACAGGGAGGACACACAGACCGTTTGTAACCCTCAGACTGGTCCAGCACACCTTCCACGGGGAGGACACACAGACCGTTTGTAACCCTCAGGCTCGGTCAGCACACGTTCCACGGGGAGGACACACAGACCTTTTGTAACCCTCAGGCTTGGTCAGCACATGTTCCACGGGGAGGACACACAGACCGTTTGTAAACCTCAGGCTCGGCCAGCACACGTTCCACGGGGAGGACACACAGACCGTTTCTAACCCTTAGGCTCGGCCTGCATACTTTCGACAGGGAGGACACACAGACCATTTGTAACCCTCAGACTGGACCAGCACACTTTCCACGGGGAGGTCCCACAGACCGTTTGTAACCCTCAGACTGGACCAGCACACGTTCCACGGGGAGGACACACAGACCGTTTGTAACCCTCAGGCTCGGTCAGCACACGTTCCACGGGGAGGACACACAGACCGTTTGTAACCCTCAGACTGGACCAGCACACGTTCCACGGGGAGGACACACAGACCGTTTGTAACCCTCAGACTGGACCAACACACGTTCCACGGGGAGGACACACAGACAGTTTGTAACCCTTCAGCCTGGACCAGCACCCTTTCCACGGGGAGGACACACAGACCGTTTGTTACCCTGAGGCTCAGCCAACAAACTTTCCACTGGGTTGACACACAGACCGTATGTAACCCTCAGGCTCGGCCAGCACACGTTCCACTGGGAGGACACACAGACCGTTTGTTACCCTGAGGCTCAGCCAACAAACTTTCCACGGGGTTGACACACAGACCGTTTGTAACCCTCAGGTTCGGTCAGCACTCGTTCCACGGGGAGGACACTGAGACCGTTTGTAAACATCAGGCTCGGCCAGCAAACGTTCTGCAGGGAGAACGCACAGACCGTTTGTAAACCTCAGACCGGACCAGCACACGTTCCACGGGGAGGACACACAGACCGTTTGTAACCCTCAGGCTCGGCCAGCATAGGTTCTGCAGAGATGACGCACAGACCGTTTGTAACTCTCAGGCTCGGTCAGCACACGTCCCACGGGGAGGATACACAGACCTTTTGTAAGCCTCAGGCTTGGCCATCACACGTTCCACGGGGAGAACACACAGACCGTTTGTAAACCTCAGGCTCGGCCAGCACACGTTCCACGGGGAGAACACACAGACCGTTTGTAAACCTCAGGCTCGGCCATCACACGTTCCACGGGGAGAACACACAGACCGTTTGTAAACCTCAGGCTCGGCCAGCACACGTTCCACGGGGAGGACACACAGACCGTTTGTAACCCTCAGGCTCGGTCAGCACACGTTCCACGGGGAGGACACACAGACCGTTTGTAAACCTCAGGCTCGGCCAGCACACGTTCCACGGGGAGGACACACAGACCGTTTGTAACCCTTAGGCTCGGCCTGCATACTTTCGACAGGGAGGACACACAGACCGTTTGTAACCCTCAGGCTCGGTCAGCACACGTTCCACGGGGAGGACACACAGACCTTTTGTAACCCTCAGGCTCGGTCAGCACACGTTCCACGGGGAGGACACACAGACCTTTTGTAACCCTCAGACTGGACCAGCACACGTTCCACGGGGAGGACACACAGACCATTTGTAACCCTCAGGCTGGAGCAGCACACGTTCCACGGGGAGGACACACAGACCATTTGTAACCCTCAGACTGGACCAGCACACGTTCCACGGGGAGGACACACAGACCATTTGTAACCCTCAGGCTGGAGCAGCACACGTTCCACGGGGAGGACACACAGACCATTTGTAACCCTCAGACTGGACCAGCACACGTTCCACGGGGAGGACACACAGACAGTTTGTAACCCTCAGACTGGACCAGCACCCTTTCCACGGGGAGGACACACAGACCGTTTGTAAACCTCAGGCTCGGCCAGCACACGTTCCACGGGGAGGACACACAGACCGTTTGTAAACCTCAGGCTCGGCCAGCACACGTTCTGCGGGGAGGACGCACATACCGTTTGAAACCCTCAGGCTCTGTCAGCACACGTTCTACGGGGAGGACACACAGACTGTTTGTAAACCTCAGGCTCGGCCAGCACACGTTCCACGGGGAGGATACACAGACCGTTTGTAACCCTCAGACTCGGCCAGCAAACGTTCTGCGGGGAGGACGCACATATCGTTTGTAACCCTCAGGCTCGGTCAGCACACGTTCTACGAAGAGGACACACAGACCGTTTGTAACCCTCAGGCTCGGTCAGCACACGTTCTACGGGGAGGACACACAGACCGTGTGCAACCCTTAGGCTCGGCCTGCATACTTTCGACAGGGAGGACACACAGACCGTTTGTAACCCTCAGGCTCGGTCAGCACACGTTCCACAGGGAGGACACACAGACCGTTTCTAAACCTTAGGCTCGGCCTGCATACTTTCGACAGGGAGGACACAGACCGTTTGTAACCCTCAGACTGGACCAGCACACGTTCCACGGGGAGGACACACAGACCGTTTGTAACCCTCAGGCTCGGCCAGCACACGTTCCACGGGGAGGACACACAGACCGTTTGTAACCCTCAGACTGGACCAGCACACCATCCACGGGGAGGACACACAGACCGTTTGTAACCCTCAGACTGGACCAGCACACGTTCCACGGGGAGGACACACAGACCATTTGTAACCCTCAGACTGGGCCAGCACACCTTCCACGGGGAGGACACACAGACCGTTTGTAACCCCAGGCTCGGCCAGCACACGTTCCTCGGGGAGGACACACAGACCGTTTGTAACCCTCAGACTGGACCAGCACACGTTCCACGGGGAGGACACACAGACCGTTTGTTACCCTCAGACTGGACCAGCACACGTTCCACGTGAAGGACACACAGACCGTTTGTAACCCTCAGACTGGACCAGCACACCTTCCACGGGGAGGACACACAGACCGTTTGTATCCCTCAGACTGGACCAGCACACCTTCCACGGGGAGGACACACAGACCGTTTGTAACCCTCAGGCTCGGCCAGCACACGTTCTGCGGGGAGGACGCACATACCGTTTGAAACACTCTGGCTCGGTCAGCACACGTTCTACGGGGAGGACACACAGACTGTTTGTAAACCTCAGGCTCGGCCAGCACACGTTCCACGGGGAGGACACACAGACCGTTTGTAACCCTCGGGCTCGTCCAGCAATCGTTCCACGGGGAGGACACACATACAGTTTGTAAACCTCAGACTCGGCCAGCAAACGTTCTGCAGGGAGAATGCACAGACCGTTTGTAACCCTCAGGCTCAGTAAGGACACCTTCCACGGAGAGGACACACATACAGACCGTTTGCAACCCTCAGGCTCGATCAGCACACGTTCCACGGGGAGGACACATAGACCGTTTGTAAACCTCAGGCTCGGCCAGCTAACGTTCCACGGGGAGGACACACATACAGTTTGTAACCCTCAGACTCGGCCAGCAAACGTTCTGCGGGGAGGACGCACATATCGTTTGTAACCCTCAGGCTCGGTCAGCACACGTTCCACGGGGAGGACACACAGACCTTTTGTAACCCTCAGGCTCGGTCAGCACACGTTCCACGGGGAGGACACCCAGACCATTTGTAACCCTTAGGCTCGGCCTGCATACTTTCGACAGGGAGGACACACAGACCGTTTGTAACCCTCAGGCTCGGTCAGCACACGTTCCACGGGGAGCACACGCAGACCTTTTGTAACCCTCAGGCTCGGTCAGCACACGTTCTACGGGGAGGACACACAGACCATTTGTAACCCTCAGACTGGACCAGCACACGTTCCACAGGGAGGACACACAGACCGTTTGTAACCCTCAGACTGGACCAGCACACGTTCCACAGGGAGGACACACAGACCGTTTGTAACCCTCAGGCTCGGTCAGCACACGTTCCACGGGGAGGACACACAGACCGTTTGTAACCCTCAGGCTCGGTCAGCACACGTTCCACGGGGAGGACACACAGACCGTTTGTAACCCTCAGGCTCGGTCAGCACACGTTCCATCGGGAGGACACACAGACCGTTTCTAACCCTTAGGCTCGGCCTGCATACTTTCGACAGGGAGGACACACAGACCGTTTGTAACCCTCAGACTGGACCAGCACACGTTCCACGGGGAGGACACACAGACCGTTTGTAAACCTCAGGCTCGGCCAGCACACGTTCCACGGGGAGTACACACAGACCGTTTGTAAACCTCAGGCTCGGCCAGCACACGTTCCACGGGGAGGACACACAGACCGTTTGTAACCCTCAGACTGGACCAGCACACGTTCCACGGGGAGGACACACAGACCGTTTGTAAACCTCAGGCTCGGCCAGCACACGTTCCACGGGGAGGACACACAGACCGTTGGTAACCCTCAGGCTCGGCCAGCACACGTTCTGCGGGGAGGACGCACATACCGTTTGAAACCCTCAGGCTCGGCCAGCACACGTTCCACGGGGAGGACACACAGACTGTTTGTAACCGTCAGGCTCAGCCAGCACACGTTCTGCGGGGAGGACGCACATACAGTTTGTAACCCTCAGACTCGGCTAGCAAGCGTTCTGCGGGGAGGACGCACATATCGTTTGTAACCCTCAGTCTCGGACAGCACACGTTCTACGAAGAGGACACACAGACCGTTTGTAACCCTCAGGCTCGGTCAGCACACGTTCTACGGGGAGGACACACAGACTGTGTGCACCCCTCAGGGTCGACCAGCACACGTTCCACAGGGAGGACACACAGACCATTTGTAACCCTGAGGCTCGGTCAGCACACGTTCTACGGGGAGGACACACAGACTGTTTGCAACCCTCACGCTCGGACAGCACACGTTCTACGAAGAGGACACACAGACCGTTTGTAACCCTCAGGCTCGGTCTGCACACGTTCTACGGGGAGGACACACAGACTGTTTGCAACCCTCAGGCTCGATTAGCACACGTTGCACGGGGAGGACACACAGACCGTTTGTAACCCGTAGACTCTGCCAGCAAACGTTCCACAGGGAGGACACACAGACCGTTTGTAACCCTCAGACTGGACCAGCACACGTTGCACGTGAAGGACACACAGACCGTTTGTAACCCTCAGGCTGGATCAGCACCTGTTCTGCGGGGAGGACACACAGACCATTTGTAGCCCTCAGACTGGAACAGCACACGTTCCACGTGAAGGACACACAGACCGTTTGTAACCCTCAGACTGGACCAGCACCTGTTCTGCGGGGAGGACACACAGACCGTTTGTAAACCTCAGGCTCGGCCTGCACACGTTCAACTGGGATGACACACAGACCGGTTGAACCCTAAGGCTCGGCCAGCACACGTTCCACGGGGAGGACACACAGACCGTTTATAACCCTCAGGATCAGGAAGCACACGTTCCACGGGGAGGACACACAGACCGTTTGTAACCCTCAGGCTCGGCCAGCACACGTTCCACGGGGAGGACACACAGACCGTTTGTAACCCTCAGACTCGGCCAGCAAACGTTCTGCGGGGAGGACGCACATATCGTTTGTAACCCTCAGGCTCGGTCAGCACACGTTCTACGAAGAGGACACACAGACCGTTCGTAACCCTCAGGCTCCGTCAGCACACGTTCTACGGGGAGGACACACAGACCGTGTGCAACCCTTAGACTCGGCCTGCATACTTTCAACAGGGAGGACACACAGACCGTTTGTAACCCTCAGGCTCGGTCAGCACACGTTCCACGGGGAGGACAC
Source organism: Hypanus sabinus (assembly GCF_030144855.1). Classification (NCBI taxonomy): domain Eukaryota; kingdom Metazoa; phylum Chordata; class Chondrichthyes; order Myliobatiformes; family Dasyatidae; genus Hypanus; species Hypanus sabinus. Next base: position 64,600,807 of record NC_082710.1, read on the forward strand.
ACAGACCTTTTGTAACCCTCAGGCTTGGTCAGCACACGTTCCACGGGGAGGACACACAGACCTTTTGTAACCCTCAGGCTCGGTCAGCACACGTTCCACGGGGAGGACACACAGACCGTTTCTAAACCTTAGGCTCGGCCTGCATACTTTCGACAGGGAGGACACAGACCGTTTGTAACCCTCAGACTGGACCAGCACACCATCCACGGGGAGGACACACAGACCGTTTGTAACCCTCAGACTGGACCAGCACACCATCCACGGGGAGGACACACAGACCGTTTGTAACCCTCAGACTGGACCAGCACACCATCCACGGGGAGGACACACAGACCGTTTGTAACCCTCAGACTGGACCAGCACACCATCCACGGGGAGGACACACAGACCGTTTGTAACCCTCAGGCTCGTCCAGCAATCGTTCCACGGGGAGGACACACATACAGTTTGTAAACCTCAGACTCGGCCAGCAAACGTTCTGCAGGGAGAATGCACAGACCGTTTGTAACCCTCAGGCTCAGTAAGGACACCTTCCACGGCGAGGACACACATACAGACCGTTTGCAACCCTCAGGCTCGATCAGCACACGTTCCACGGGGAGGACACATAGACCGTTTGTAAACCTCAGGCTCGGCCAGCGAACGTTCCACGGGGAGGACACACATACAGTTTGTAACCCTCAGACTCGGCCAGCAAACGTTCTGCGGGGAGGACGCACATATCGTTTGTAACCCTCAGGCTCGGTCAGCACACGTTCCATGGGGAGGACACACAGACCTTTTGTAACCCTCTGGCTCGGTCAGCACACGTTCCACGGGGAGGACACCCAGACCATTTGTAACCCTTAGGCTCGGCCTGCATACTTTCGACAGGGAGGACACACAGACCGTTTGTAACCCTCAGGCTCGGTCAGCACACGTTCCACGGGGAGCACACGCAGACCTTTTGTAACCCTCAGGCTCGGTCAGCACACGTTCCACGGGGAGGACACACAGACCGTTTGTAACCCTCAGACTGGACCAGCACACGTTCCACGGGGAGGACACACAGACCGTTTGTAAACCTCAGGCTCGGCCAGCACACGTTCCACGGGGAGGACACACAGACCGTTGGTAACCCTCAGGCTCGGCCAGCACACGTTCTGCGGGGAGGACGCACATACCGTTTGAAACCCTCAGGCTCGGCCAGCACACGTTCCACGGGGAGGACACACAGACTGTTTGTAACCGTCAGGCTCAGCCAGCACACGTTCTGCGGGGAGGACGCACATACAGTTTGTAAACCTCAGGCTCGGCCAGCACACGTTCCACGGGGAGGACACACAGACCGTTTGTAAACCTCAGGCTCGGCCAGCACACGTTCCATGGGGAGGACACACAGACCGTTTGTAACCCTCAGGCTCTGCCAGCACACGTTCCACGGGGAGGACACACAGACCATTTGTAACCCTTAGGCTCGGCCTGCATACTTTCGACAGGGAGGACACACAGACCGTTTGTAACCCTCAGACTGGACCAGCACACGTTCCACGGGGAGGACACACAGACCGTTTGTAAACCTCAGGCTCGGCCAGCACACGTTCCACGGGGAGGACACACAGACCGTTTGTAAACCTCAGGCTCGGCCAGCACACGTTCCATGGGGAGGACACACAGACCGTTTGTAAACCTCAGGCTCGGACAGCACATGTTCCACGGGGAGGACACACAGACCGTTTGTAACCCTCAGACTGTACCAGCACACGTTCCACGGGGAGGACACACAGACCGTTTGTAACCCTCAGACTGGACCAGCACACGTTCCACGGGGAGGACACACAGACAGTTTGTAACCCTCAGACTGGACCAGCACCCTTTCCACGGGGAGGACACACAGACCGTTTGTAAACCTCAGGCTCGGCCAGCACACGTTCCACGGGGAGGACACACAGACCGTTGGTAACCCTCAGGCTCGGCCAGCACACGTTCTGCGGGGAGGACGCACATACCGTTTGAAACCCTCAGGCTCGGCCAGCACACGTTCCACGGGGAGGACACACAGACTGTTTGTAACCGTCAGGCTCAGCCAGCACACGTTCTGCGTGGAGGACGCACATACAGTTTGTAACCCTCAGACTCGGCTAGCAAGCGTTCTGCGGGGAGGACGCACATATCGTTTGTAACCCTCAGTCTCGGACAGCACACGTTCTACGATGAGGACACACAGACCGTTTGTAACCCTCAGGCTCGGTCAGCACACGTTCTACGGGGAGGACACACAGACTGTGTGCACCCCTCAGGGTCGACCTGCACACGTTCCACAGGGAGGACACACAGACCATTTGTAACCCTGAGGCTCGGTCAGCACACGTTCTACGGGGAGGACACACAGACTGTTTGCAACCCTCACGCTCGGACAGCACACGTTCTACGAAGAGGACACACAGACCGTTTGTAACCCTCAGGCTCGGTCTGCACACGTTCTACGGGGAGGACACACAGACTGTTTGCAACCCTCAGGCTCGATTAGCACACGTTCCACGGGGAGGACACACAGACCGTTTGTAACCCGTAGACTCTGCCAGCAAACGTTCCACAGGGAGGACACACAGACCGTTTGTAACCCTCAGACTGGACCAGCACACGTTCCATGTGAAGGACACACAGACCGTTTGTAACCCTCAGACTGGACCAGCACACGTTGCACGTGAAGGACACACAGACCGTTTGTAACCCTCAGGCTGGATCAGCACCTGTTCTGCGGGGAGGACACACAGACCATTTGTAGCCCTCAGACTGGAACAGCACACGTTCCACGTGAAGGACACACAGACCGTTTGTAACCCTCAGACTGGACCAGCACCTGTTCTGCGGGGAGGACACACAGACCGTTTGTAAACCTCAGGCTCGGCCTGCACACGTTCAACTGGGATGACACACAGACCGGTTGAACCCTAAGGCTCGGCCAGCACACGTTCCACGGGGAGGACACACAGACCGTTTATAACCCTCAGGATCAGGAAGCACACGTTCCACGGGGAGGACACACAGACCGTTTGTAACCCTCAGGCTCGGCCAGCACACGTTCTACGGGGAGGACACACAGACCGTTTATAACCCTCAGGCTCGGCCAGAACACGTTCCACGGGGAGGACACACAGACCGTTTGTTATCCTCAGGCTCGGCCAGTACACGTTCCACGGTGGGGACACACAGACCGTTTGTAACCCTCAGGCTCGGCCAGCACACGTTCCACGGGGAGGACACACAGACCGTTTGTAAACCTCAGGCTCGGCCAGCACACGTTCCACGGGGAGGACACACAGACCTTTTGTAAGCCTCAGGCTCGGCCAGCACACGTTCCACGGGGAGGACACACAGACCGTCTGTAACCCTCAGGCTCGGTCAGCACACGTTCCACGGGGAGGTCACACAGACCTTTTGTAAGCCGCAGGCTCAGCCAGCACCCGTTCCACTGGGAGGACACACAGACCGTCTGTAACCCTCAGGCTCGGTCAGCACACGTTCCACGGGGAGGTCACACAGACCTTTTGTAAGCCGCAGGCTCAGCCAGCACCCGTTCCACGGGGAGGACACACAGACCATTTGTAACCCTCAGGCTCAGCCAGCACACGTTCCACGGGGAGGACACACAGACCGTTTGTAACCCTCAGGCTAGTCAGTACACGTTCCACGGGGAAGACACACAGACCGATTGTAACCATCAGGCTCGGCCAGCACACGTTCAACGGTGAGGACACACAGACCGTTTGTAACCCTCAGCCTCGGCCAGAACACGTTCCACGGGGAGGACACACAGACCGTTTGTAACCCTCAGGCTCGGCCAGAACACGTTCCATGGGGAGGATACACAGACAGTTTGTAACATTCAGGCTCGGCCAGCACACGTTCCACGGAGAGGACACACAGACCGTTTGTATCCCTCAGGCTCGGCCAGCACACGTTCCACGGTGGGGACACACAGACCGTTTGTAACCCTGAGGCTCGGCCAGAACATGTTCCACGGGGAGGACTTTCAGACAGTTTGTAACCCTCAGGCTCGGCCAGCACACGTTCCACGGGTAGGACACACAGACCGTCTGTAACCCTCAGGCTCGGTCAGCACACGTTCCACGGGGAGGACACACAGACCTTTTGTAAGTCGCAGGCTCAGCCAGCACCCGTTCCACTGGGAGGACACACAGACCGTTTGTAACCCTCAGGCTCAGCCAGCACACGTTCCACGGGCAGGACACAAAGTCCGTTTGTACCCATCAGGTTCAGCCAGCACATGTTCCACGGAGAGGACACACAGACCGTTGGTAACACACAGGCTCGACCAGCACACGTTCCGCGGGGAGGACGCACAGACCGTTTGTAACCCTCAGACTCGGCCAGCACACGTTCCACGGGGAGGACACACAGTCCGTTTGTAACCCTCAGGCTCGGCCAGCACACGTTCCACGGGGAGGACACACAGTCCGTTTGTAACCCTCGGGCTCGATCAGCACACGTTCCACGGGGAGGACACACAGACGATATGTAACCGTCAGGATCAGCCAGCACACGTTCCACGGGGAGGACACACAGTCCGTTTGTAACCCTCGGGCTCGATCAGCACACGTTCCACGGGGAGGACACACAGACGATATGTAACCGTCAGGATCAGCCAGCACATGTTCCACGGGGAGGACACACAGACGATATGTAACCGTCAGGATCAGCCAGCACACGTTCCACGGGGAGGACACACAGACCGTTTCTAACACTCAGGCTCAGCCAACATACGTTCCACGGGGAGGACACACAGACCGTTTGTAACCCTCAGTCTGGACCAGCACACGTTCCACGGTGAGGACACAAAGACCATTTGTAACCATCAGGCTCGGCCAGCACACGTTCCACGGGGAGGACACACAGACCGTTTGTAACCCTCAGACTCGGCCAGCACACATTCCAAAGGGAGGACACACAGACCGTTTGTAACCCTCAGGCTCGGTCAGCACACATTCCACAGGTTGGACACACAGACCGTTTGTAACCCTCAGACTCGGCCAGCACACATTCCAAAGGGAGGACACACAGACCGTTTGTAACCCTCAGGCTCGGCCAGCACACATTCCGCGGGGAGGACACACAGACCGTTTGTAACCCTCAGGCTCGGACAGCACACGTTCCGCGGGGAGGACACACAGACCGTTTGTAACCCTCAGCCTCGGCCAGAACACGTTCCACGGGGAGGACACACAGACCGTTTGTAACCCTCAGGCTCGGCCAGAACACGTTCCATGGGGAGGATACACAGACAGTTTGTAACATTCAGGCTCGGCCAGCACACGTTCCACAAGAGGACACACAGACCGTTTGTATCCCTCAGGCTCGGCCAGCACACGTTCCACGGTGGGGACACACAGACCGTTTGTAACCCTGAGGCTCGGCCAGAACATGTTCCACGGGGAGGACACAAAGACCGTTTGTACCCATCAGGCTCGGCCAGCACACGTTCCACGGGTAGGACACACAGACCGTCTGTAACCCTCAGGCTCGGTCAGCACACGTTCCACGGGGAGGACACACAGACCTTTTGTAAGCCGCAGGCTCTGCCAGCACCCGTTCCACTGGGAGGACACACAGACCGTTTGTAACTCTCAGGCTCGGTCAGCACACGTTCCACGGGGAGGACACACAGACCTTTTGTAAGTCGCAGGCTCAGCCAGCACCCGTTCCACTGGGAGGACACACAGACCGTTTGTAACCCTCAGGCTCAGCCAGCACACTTTCCACGGGCAGGACACAAAGTCCGTTTGTACCCATCAGGTTCAGCCAGCACATGTTCCACGGAGAGGACACACAGACCGTTGGTAACACACAGGCTCGACCAGCACACGTTCCGCGGGGAGGACGCACAGACCGTTTGTAACCCTCAGACTCGGCCAGCACACGTTCCACGGGGAGGACACACAGTCCGTTTGTAACCCTCAGGCTCGGCCAGCACACGTTCCACGGGGAGGACACACAGTCCGTTTGTAACCCTCGGGCTCGATCAGCACACGTTCCACGGGGAGGACACACAGACGATATGTAACCGTCAGGATCAGCCAGCACACGTTCCACGGGGAGGACACACAGTCCGTTTGTAACCCTCGGGCTCGATCAGCACACGTTCCACGGGGAGGACACACAGACGATATGTAACCGTCAGGATCAGCCAGCACATGTTCCACGGGGAGGACACACAGACCGTTTCTAACACTCAGGCTCAGCCAACATACGTTCCACGGGGAGGACACACAGACCGTTTGTAACCCTCAGTCTGGACCAGCACACGTTCCACGGTGAGGACACAAAGACCATTTGTAACCATCAGGCTCGGCCAGCACACGTTCCACGGGGAGGACACACAGACCGTTTGTAACCCTCAGACTCGGCCAGCACACATTCCAAAGGGAGGACACACAGACCGTTTGTAACCCTCAGGCTCGGTCAGCACACATTCCACAGGTTGGACACACAGACCGTTTGTAACCCTCAGACTCGGCCAGCACACGTTCCACGGGGAGGACACACAGACCGTTTGTAACCCTCAGACTCGGCCAGCACACGTTCCACGGGGAGGACACACAGACCGTTTGTAACCCTCAGGCTCTCGGCCAGCACACATTCCGCGGGGAGGACACACAGACCGTTTGTAACCCTCAGGCTCGGACAGTACACGTTCCACGGGGAGGACACACAGACCGTTTGTAACCCTCAGGCTCGGCCAGCACACGTTGCACTGGGAGGACTCACAGACTCCTCTGGCTAGCACATATTCGTCCGGGGGAAATCAACTCCTGGCCCCACCAAACTGAGAAATCTCTTTTGTGTGGATACTGTGTGATGTGTTGCCCGGTTACAAATCTGAACCACAAAATATCAGACAGTACACCACATGCAATTAAATGATTGAACTTTTTAAATTTTTTTCTGAATATAGAGTTTGTACAGAAAAGAAAAAGAAAAAGGGCCCATTTTATGGAAAAGAATTCAAAAATGTACGTTGGATCACACTGATATTCCTATCATCAACCATCGTCCTCCTCCGAGTGTAGCCGGCCCTCAGACCTTTGCTCCTCAGTTCACTCCATCCTGTGGTCTTCTGACTCTCCCCATTCGCATCCTGTCTCTCCATCGCTCCCCGACGAAAGACCATGAAAAACCCGGCTTCCAGACACACAAGAAAGAACAACTGTTCCTCATTGGTTAAACCCTGCATTCCAAAGTCCCGTTATCTCCAGTCACAGCCCAAACATTGCTGCTACAGAGAAACCATTTCTTTAACAGTGGAACATTACATAGAAGCCATTACATCATCCTTTGCATTGAACCCTTACAGCATGTTACCGGGGAAGCTGGGATTGAACTCTGAAATCCTATGCCCTGAGCTGTAAGAATTTTGCATTAACTGCTATGCTTACGTGGCATCTATCTCTTGGAGGTCCTTGTGCATTTGGACAGGACAAGGTATAGCTTCAAACTATTGTGAAGATTCATTTTCCTGCCGAAGGGCTTCTGCTCAAAACGTCGACAGTACTCTTTTCCACAGATGCTGCCTGGCCTGCTGAGTTCTTCCAGCATTTTGTGTGTGTTGCTACATTTTCAAACTCACATTTCAACTTTAAGCGTGTTCTCTTGTCACTAACATTAGCGTAACGCCTTTCTGGAGTGAAGCATAGCCTCATTGTTTCACAATGAGGATTTATCCATATTATTGTGTTCACAGGAACCAGTCAGAGACTAGATTCTCCAATAACTTTGATACTGTTGCCTGGAATGTGGGAAGAGATTGGATAGTCTGGGCTAGTTTTCCATGGTGTAAAGCAGACTGAAGACTGACCAGATATAAAATTATGATGCCTGGATAGGGTAGTCAGTCAAAATCTGTTTTCCCCATAATAGATGTATTAAAACAAAAGAACATCGATTTAAGGTAAGATGAAGGAGTAATAAAGTGAATTTGAGACAAAGTGTTTCACACAAAGTGCTTGGTATCTGGAATGAACTGCCAGAGGAAATGGTGGAATAGTATACAATCACTACATTTAAGCTAAACTTAGACAAATTCTTGAATAAGCAAGGCTTAACAAGATGAGACAACGTAGGCATTTGGGATCAATATAGATGAGAAAGTGGTTAGCATAGATGTGTGGGCTGAAGGGCCTGTTCTCATGATGTTCAACTCTGGCTCCAATTATCACTGTTGAATTTGACTCCAGGTAATTCCCACAGGCCAAAGTGAACAGTGGCCCCAGTTGGAGAAGACTTGTAATTGAATTGCCTTGGGTGTTGTGTCTACACAAACGCAGTTCCATTTTTGCTCAACGTTTCTACAAAACCTTCTCCATGCGATGTATTTGTTATCATGCACTCCATGGTTGCACAAGAAGAGGTTGACCTCTGGCATCAAGAATCCAGCTTCCGATGGTCAAGAGCCATCTCCTGTGAAAACACGGGCACTTTTTCCAAAGTGAAATACGTTGCAGCCAAAGGCAGATTCAGCTGCAATCCAGCGGCTAGGAGATACTAACATCACACTGTGTTGTCTACAGCACTGACCCAAGCATATGACCCTTAGTGTCACACCTGGAAAAACACATACCCAACATCCCATGGGAGAATTAATTAAGCTTCAGGTAAAATTAATCCACTTCTTAAACCAAGGACCCAGGATGCCATCAGATTGCTCTAAAAAGAACCATACATGACTTAAAACCGATTTCAAGCACTGACACTTAGCTCTTGCAATGTAACATCCAATCGGCCACAGTAAGATGTCAAAACCTTGTCTGCAGAAAGAGTTAGGATAGTGCAAGATAATGTGGGCTGTGAACTGCAGACTTAAGTAGCAGGAAAGGACAGTATATAATTAAGACTGCTCTAACTGGCTGATCTCTTTATTGGGCTATTAAAGGCAGGTGGCTTCATCTGCTTATTTAAACCACAATAAAAAAATTGAAGATAAATGAAGGTCACAGGGGCAGATGCACAGTCTGTCTTCCTTCACCTCTGCTACTGAATTAATTTGAAGCATTGTACTTGCTCATCACCATCAACATAGTTCCAGATGGCCAAGCAGCCCATGTCAGCCCAATTACCAGTCCATTGACTCTCTCATTTGACTTAGCAGCAATTTCACACCAGCACCGGCCCCTTGATTTACTGTATATAACTGTACTGAAACTGCAATAAAACTCCTGTGGGTTGGGATGGTTTTTATTGAAGGAATCACAGGCTGTAAAAAGTGATCATCATAGGGAGGCCTGTATTAGTGCTTAGCAATCACACTTCTGTTTTTTTTTGGAAACTGTTACAGTAGGCAATAATGTGCATTGTTCAAAACTCAAAATGCCACTCGTTTGGTATTGTGAAAAGGTGACTGTGCAACTTTGGATTTCTGTACAAGCGGTCTAAATAAAACCAAATTAGAAATGCTGTTGAAACAGTGCAAATTGTCTGAAAGGTCAGCATGTTGGCTGGACAGCTTCAGAAGTATTTTTAGGCTATGGTGTTACTGAGGAACGTGGGGAACAGTGTAGTCTGAAGTTGAAGGATATTGGAGGTGCAACACACACAAGAGACAGAAGATAGAAATCTCCCCATTGTCACCCAGCTGGGACTGGATAGGTACAGATTTGCATAGTGTTAACTGAATACTAAATGGGCCCCTGATGGAAAGAGAAAGAAAGAATTTGCATTTATATAGTTCCTTTCACAACCTCAGAATGTCACAAAGCATTTACAGCAATTATGTACTTTTAAAGTGCAGTCCCTGTATTACTGAAGGAAGAGAGTGCATTATAATAATCATACTCCATGGTCTTATCCTTTACATCTTTGACAGAATATTCTAGAAATCAGGAGCTGCCTCTGCCAAATGATGGTGGCATTATAACAGTTTAAAATCTCCATGCTCTGATCAACAGATTTTTGATTAAATATGGAGGGATGTTGTGTGAAGTTCGGGTAAAAGCTTGACGATAATCTGATTGGATGGAAGGACAGAGCTGATGGTTTCAAGGTCTTACTCCTGATCATCCATTACCGGCTGGAAAGCCATTGAAAACTCGCAGATGTGGATGCAGCCACGAAGCAGTGAAGCGCATGCTCAAAAGCAGAGGAGTTCTCAAATGCATGTCAAGTCCCGATGAAGACATTGGAATTCTCTGCAATGTTTCTGATGCTTAAGTGGAAAGACCGTAGCCTTCCTGTCAAATGAGGACATCCAGGAAGAAGAGCAGGGCCAAGAGAAGTAACACCACCATCCAGAGGGCTCAGGAAGAACAGCATTTCTTCTCCATAAGGAAATCTAATGCATCTAGAACATCCTGAAAATGAGACTTTCAGGGGATGATTCTGGAAGCCAGTTCCAGAACCCTCTCTGTGTTGGTGAACAGTGTCTAGGACGTGGGACTTGCATGTGCCTCATTTCTGAAGCAGTGAAGGAAAGCCCAAGCCCCTCCCTATTTCTTTATCCAATGCTGTGAAAACCAGCATTGACACTTGTCTTCCCTGCTGGCCGGATGAGGACTGGAGAAAGGAGAAAGGAGAAACTTTCCTCAGAGCTGTGGGTGCTTTATAGATGTCACTGATAATGCTGAAGTGATCTGCGGCTGACCCTGAAAAATACTGAGCATGTGGTAAACTGCAGAAGCCAATATGTTCTAATATGTTGGGTTAGTGACTTCAATGCAATCTACTCATCTATCCCACCTTCATGAGTTTGAAAATAGTAGCACCTTAGTATCAATCCAAATCACTACCACCTTGTCCTTCGTCTCCTACATTATTATTATGTCCAACAGCACCGGATGTTTTGATTAGGCAGCCTTCCATTCAACAGCACACATACCTCTGTTAGACTATTGTTTATTGTATACAGGTCCACTTTCAGTACATAAATTCCAAGCAAACTCATCTCGAAGCTCCTAAACCTGGTACTCAATACCTCCCTTTGCAACTGGCTCCGTTACTTCTGACTGACAGAAGTTTAGGTGTGAACACCTATGTTGGATAGGTTTGAGGATATGTTTATCCTCAAAACGGATGTCCTACAAGGCTGCATCCTCAGCCCTCTTCTTTACTCCCTATATGCTGACAACCGTGTGCCAGATTCTGCCCTAGCTCCATCTACAAATTTGCAGATGACACCAGCACAGCTGGCTGAATTTCAAATAACGAGTTAGAGGATAGAATCAGAATCAGGTTTATTATCACCGGCATGTGACGTAAAATTTGTTAATTTAGCAGCAGCAGTTCAATGCAACACATAATCTAGCAGAGAGAGAAAATAATAATAAATTAAATTAAACATAATAAATAAACAAGTAAATCAATTACGTATATTGAATAGATTATTTTTAAAATGTACAAAAACAGAAATACTGTATATTATAAAAGTGAGGTAGTGTCCAAAGCTTCAGAGTCCATTTAAGAATCAGATGGCAGAGGGGAAGAAGTTGTTCCTGAATCGCTGAGTGTGTGCCTTCAGGCTTCTGTATCTCCTTCCTGATGGTAACAGTGAGAAAAGGGAATGCCCTGGGTGCTGGAGGTCTTTAATAATGGACACTGCCTTTCTGAGACACCGCTCCATAAAGATGCCCTGGGTACTTTGTAGGCTAGTGCCCAAGATGGAGCTGACTAGACTTACAACCTTCTGCAGCTTCTTCCAGTCCTGTGCAGTAGCCCCTCCATACCAGACAGTGATGCAGCCTGTCAGGATGCTCACCATGGTACAACTATAGAAGTTTTTGAGCGTAGCTGTTGACATGCCAATCCTCTTCAAACTCCGAATAAAGTATAGCCGCTGTCTTGCCTTCTTTATGACTACATCAATATGTTGGGACCAGGTTAGTTCCTCAGAGATCTTGACACCCAGGAACTTGAAGCTGCTCCCTCTCTCCACTTCTGATCCCTCTTTGAGGATTGTTATGTGTTCCTTCGTCGTACCCTTCCTGGAGTTGGTAGTCAACAGGAAGGCGATAGAATCCTTAGTGGCATGGTATCAAGGCAACAAACTTTCCCTTGACGTCAGCAAAATCAGAGAGCTGGTTATTGACCAGGGAGGTGAGTAGTTTGCATGCTCCTCTCTACATCAATGGTGCTGAGATTGAGCGGGTTGAGAACTTCAAATTCCAAGGAGTGAACACCACGAATGGCCAGTTCTGGTCCAACCACGTAGACACCGCGGCCAAGAAAGATGCCAATGCCTCTAATTCCTCAGAAGGCAAAACAAAATTGGCATGTTCCCTTAATCCTGACCATTTTTTTTTATATTGATCTCAGAAAGCATTCTATCCAGATATTTCATGGCACTGGTATGGAAACTACTCTGCAGGATCTCAGGAAACTGCAGATGGTTGTGGCTAAAGTTCAGCACATGACAGAAACCAGCCTCCTCTCCATGGATTCTGTTCCACTTCTTGCTGCCACACTAAAGCAGCCAACATAATCAAAAAACACACCTAACATGGTCATTTTCTCTTCTCTCCTCATCTATTAGGCAGAAGGCACTAAATTCTGAAAGCACATACACCACGCTCAAGAACAACTTCTATCCACTGTTAAAAAACCATTGAATAATCTCTATCAGTCCTCAAATGACAGCTCAAAGGAGGAATACAGTATCCCTGCTACAACATTTGCTGCCCCTTCACATGTGATCATACTCTCTCCTTGTACTTGTTACCTACAGAACTATAAGATAAAATTAGCTTTATTTATCACATGTACATCAAAGCATACAGTCAAAAGCATTGTTTTGTGAGAAATCCAATCTGAGATCTGCTGAGTGCGGCCTGCAAGTGTCACCAAAATAACATGCCCACAACTTACTAGCTCTAACCTGTACATCTTTGGAGCATGGGAGGAAACACATAGAATACGTACACAATGCTGGAAGAACTCAGCAGGTCAGGCAGCATCAGTGAGAAAAGAGTAGCCAACGTTTCGGGCCGAGACCCTTCATCAGGAAACCCGTGTTGGGTCATGTACAAGCTCCTAACAGACAGCTGCGAGAATTGAACCCTGATCTTAAAGCTGGAGCTATACTATGTTACACTAACTGCTACACTACCATGCCATTGTAACAGAAAGCTAAAAGAAAATACGTAACTCAATTTAAGCACGTTAACATTTTGTCCTGGATAATACTTGCTTATTGAGTTGCATCATCTTACTGCACATTACAAAAGAACTGCAGTGTGAAAGAGTGAACAATAACTTTCGATGCAAGTTTCAATGGCAAAATCTCAAAGGTGACATAATGCAGAAAGTAAAAGTTGAGGCTCTAGCACAGGTGCCCCTGAGAGACAACTTGTTGCATCTTGTCAGTCTGAAGATCCACCAATGCCAGATTATCTTGGGTTGCTCCATCTTCCTTGGATGGAGCAAACTTTGTAAAATTAAAATCCACGCATCAGCAAATGCGATACCCTTTGCTTCTAAGATTCTTGGATGAAATTCATCAGGACCAAGCAACTTATCAGTTGCTCAGTAGAACTAGCCTTGCGTGTGATCTGTGTTATCTGCAAACTCCCCTTTATCCCATCCATACTGCTAAAATAACTTGTTTGACATGCTAGCTAGAGCTGCTTTAAAGCATTCATGGTGCTACTATCCCATTTTGCCCATTTCTCTGTGATGCTATCAGCCATATGCATAAAAAACAGAAATCAGCCCCCAAAACTTGCTTCACTATTATACAAGATCAAGATTGATCCAATTTTGGCCCCAATACCACTTTTGTGCTCTCTCCTTATATCTTTTAACAGGCTGCACTTGCTGTATTGTGAAGCATTTTGGGCTCCTTATCTAAGAAAAGATGTGTTGGCATTGGAGAGGGTCCTTGCAAGAGAGACTTGCAAGAATGATTTCAGGAATGAAAGGGCTAATGTATGTGGAACGTTTGTGGCAATCGGTTTGTACTCTTTGGTGTTTAGTAGAATGAGGAGGTCATTCTTGTCTTGTCTTGTCCATACTGCGCCAACCGCCACCATTAGGCTATGAATGTGCAGGAGCAGTGTATGGTTAAGTGCCTTGCTCAAGGACACACACGCTGCCTCAGCTGAGGCTCGAACTAACGACCTTCAGATCGCTAGCCCAAAGACTTAACCACTTGGTCATGCACCAACAAACCATTCAAACCTGTGAATATTGAAAGGCCAAGACAGAGCGATGTGAAGAGGATGTTTCCTGTAGGTGGGTCAAATGGCACAACTGTAGAATAGATGGTCACCCATTTAGAACAGAGATGAGGAGGAATTTCTTTAGCCAGGGGGTGGTGAATCTATGGAATTTATTGCGTCAGACAGCTGTAAGTCCAAACAAAGTTTGATAGGTTCCTGATCAGTCAGGACATCAAAAGGTTATGGGGAGAAGGCAGGTAAGTTGTGGGCATCATGGAAGACTATGATGGAATGGCAGAGCAAACCCGATGGGTCAAATGCCCTAATTTTGCTTTTACGTCTTGTGGACATATAGTTTAAATATCTATCAGTCTCCATCTTGAATAAATTCATTGACTTCACTTCCACAGCTATCTGGAGAATAGAATTCCAAAGATTTACAATCACTGAGAAGAAAATCGTTCTTTTTAAATCGGTGACTTTTCTAAACTATGACCTTTACCAAAACATCTTTTTTTTTAACCCCAAGGAGGCAGGTTCACAGCACTAACATAATAGCTGTCCCATTTGTTTTCCTGAATATTTTTTATCTGATGATGGAGATTATTTTAAGTTACTCCCTCTTCCTTGATTATCTACCATTATTAGGAAGGTATTAGTGTCCTAGTGTGAAAAACTGATCTTAAATAATTACTTGGAATCTCTTCCATTTCCCTATTTACCTTTAATTGTCTGTCCTCATCACTGAAGTGACCAGCATTTTATTTACTTCCCCAGTGCCATTTGGAATCTGCTTCATTTCCAGAGGATGGACCAGGTATCCATCTAGACCGTGTATTCTCTGTTCGTCACTCAGACCTAGAGGGATGAGCCGAAAACTCTGGCCCCAATTCAACGTGATCATGTCTGATCTGCCACAGGGCTCAATTCCCTTTCAATGTTTCCTGATCTTTCAAAATATTCTTTTCAAATATTCCCAATAATCCAATCTATTCCTGATCTCATTTTCTTATGTTTTTTTTAATGCAATGGACAAAATTATGAAGAAGACGTTACTTTTTTCTCTCTTTTTCTGTATTTTTTTCAAAGTCCCCCTTTTTCATCTGTCCATGGGGAGTTTTCAGCTTATCCCACTACTTCTGGATAAAGAGCATGCAGTGAATTATCTGGAAAAAGAGCTAGCCAACAGTGGCATCAACTGGGAATGGACCAGAATTCCAATGGCACTGGGAAGTACAGTAATCAAAAATCCCACCCATTCTTCCTGCACCCCCTCCCACTGAACCTGAAAACACATACCACCACCTCAAGGACCCTATCCCACTGGCATAAAATTTTTGAACAGACCTCTTGTACAATAAAATAGACTTGACCTCAGTTTAGCTCACCATAGCTTGCATTATGTTGTTTGCCTGCACTGTACTTCTGTAATTGTCGCAATATATTCTACACTCTGTTACTGCAGATCCCTCTGGTTTAGATAATTCCAGAACTCCTCAGTTAGTGCAAACATTTCCAAATTTCCCCTGTCATAACCCTTAGGATCTTGTTGATTCAAAATATCCACCCTTACTTCTTCTGATCTCCAACAAAGATGCAGATCTAATTTCTGCAGTCACTCATGACAGGATAACCCTCAAATCCCAGGAATTAGCCGATTGAAGTTCTGTTTCTCTGGTCAGTTTTTCCTGCACTTATTAGGAACTCTAGCATCACTGGAAGTTTGAACTGCATCACCGCATTACATTATCATTCCAGACCTGAAACATATTAGCCAAATTTTAAAGTGTACGAAATGTAAATCTCATATTTTAATTAACCTAGAGGTTTGTCTCGAACTGCTGAAAACCAAATCTAATAATTTCCAAAACATGAATCATCAATTAAAGTTGGAATAAAGATTATATGCTTCCTTCAGTGCTTATCAGGTCAAGAGGCTGCTTATGGGGGAATGAAACTCTGGAGGTTTGACTTGCTGATCCTGGTTTGGGAAGAGGGAATGCAAGTTGTTTAGAAAAGGGAATAGCCCTTTGCCTCTGAATCCTCATATTATGCATGCACAGATACAAAGAACGGGCTTTAATCCCCTTTATGTTCACAATCACTGAGAAGAAAATCTTCCATTTTAAACGGTGACTCTTTATTCTGAATTATGACCTTTAGCCAAAACACTTTTTTTAACCCTAGGAGGCAGGTGATAAAGTTCACAGCACTAACATACTATCTGTCCTGTTAGTTTTCATGAATATTTTTTATCTGATGATGGAGATTATTTTAAGTTGCTCCCTCTTCCTTGATTATCTACAATTAACAGGATAGTGTTAGTGTATCCTAGTGTATAGGAAGGTATTAGGTATTTATTAGTGGGTTGTTTCTGAATTCCAAGGGCCAAAAGGCCTGTTTCTGTGCTGTAATGTTCTATGGTTCCAATGTTTTATTTTGGTAACTCGGTCCCCGGTGATATGGTTCCCTCACACTCAAGCAACAAGTAATAAGCTTAAATTTAAAACATGAGTGGAGAGAAGACGGGGCCACGTTATTGAGTTGGCAGCATTGGGAGAAAGGCTTGCTAGCAGTCTGCACCTTCCTGTGTGAATGCAATCCCATCAAATATTATACCCGATCAGTGACAACATGTCAGAGAAGTATGAAATGTAATCAATTATGTTTATATCCATAACTAACATCAATAACTAGATGATAATCTTTTTGTATATATCTTGTGAAATGTAGAAAAGAGACAGCTACCAAAAATGTAGTGAATGGAAGGCAGATCTGAAACTAATCTCCAGTAAGTCCTTCCTACGTAGAAACCGAGTGTTCAGCATAGCGGTGTAGCAGTTAACGCTGCCACCTCACAGCTGTTGAGTTTGATCCTGAAATTGGGTGCTGTCGATGTGGAATTTACATATTCCACCCCCCCCCCCCCCCACCCGCCTGGGCTTCTTCCAAAGTGCTCCAGTTCTCTCCCGCATCAAAATCGATTGTTGTACACCTGGTGAAAGGGACAAGAGATTGCAGAAGCTGGAATCTGCAGTATCAACCAAAATGCTGCAGGTACTCAGCAGGCCGAGCAGCACTTGTGGCGGGAGAGGAAATGCCAAGATCTTGGGTTGAAACTGTGCATCAGTACTCAGTAAGAGTTAGATACTGGAGAGTGGGCTTGGGGCAATACCAGGATAGAGACGGTGGATGGAAGACCAGGTGGCCTGGTGTTTATCTAAGTCCAGGGGTTTGTATGAGGAAGTATCTGAGAGTTGTATCTGGCCTCTGCAGGTAGACGTCAGTCTGGCAGACTACAACAGCACAGGTTCCTAGTTTACAGGTTTGGTGACGAGGTTGAGACTGGTGCAAAGTGAGTGTGGGTCTACATTTTCAGAAGGGATCGGAGTGGGTCACGGAGTGGAGAGAGGAAGGGGTGGTGCAAAGTGAGTGTGGGGCTACATTTTCAGAAGGGATCGGAGTGGGTCACGGAGTGGAGAGAGGAAGGGGTGGTGCAAAGTGAGTGTGGGTCTACATTTTCAGAAGGGATCGGAGTGGGTCACGGAGTGGAGAGAGGAAGGGGTGGTGCAAAGTGAGTGTGGGGCTACATTTTCAGAAGGGATCGGAGTGGGTCACGGAGTGGAGAGAGGAAGGGGTGGTGCAAAGTGAGTGTGGGGCTACATTTTCAGAAGGGATCAGAGTGGGTCAGGGAGTGGAGAGAGGAAGGTGGGCGATGTCATGGATGCAAACAGTAGCGTGGATATTGGGTACAAGTTGATTAGGGAGTTAACATTGGCATGTGCTAAAGGTAATGCAGTCGTTATGGGAGATTTCAACATGCAGGTGAACTGGGAGAATCAGGTAGGTGCTGGACCCCAGGATAGGGAGTTTGTGGAGTGTCTAAGGGATGTATTTTTGGAACAGCTTGTGCTTGAGCCAACCAGGAACGAGGCTATTTTGGACTTGGTGATGTGTAATGCACAGGAATTGATAAGTGATCTTGAAGTAAAGGAGCCATTAGGAAGTAGTGATCATAACATGATAAGTTTTTATCTACAATTTGAGAGGGATAAGGGCAGATCAGAGGTGTCAGTGTTGCAATTAAATAAAGGAGACTACAGAGCCATGAGGGAAGAGCTGGCCAAAGTTAAATGGGCGGATGCTCTGGCAGGAAAGACAGTGGATCAGCAGTGGCAGATATTCTTGGGCATAATACAAAAGATACAAATGCAGTTCATTCCAATGAGAAGGAAGGATTCAAAGAAGGGGAAGGGGCCACAGTGGTTGACAAAGGAAGTCAGAGATTGTATAGCATTAAAGAAAAAGAAGTATGACAGGGCTAAGATGAGTGGGAATACAGATGATTGGGAAAGTTTTAAGGAACAGCAGATCTTAACTAAAAAAGCAATACGGAGAGAAAAAATCAGGTATGAGCTCAGTCTAGCCAGGAATATAAAAGGGGATAGCAAAAGCTTTTTTAGCTATGTGAAGAGAAAGAAGATAGTTAAGAACAATGTTGGCCCCTTGAAGAATGAATTGGGAGAAATTGTTATGGGAAACAGGGAAATGGCAACAGAATTTAATGCATACTTTAGATCTGTCTTCACCAGGGAGGACACAAGCAATCTCCCAGATGTATGGATGGGCCAGGGTCATAAGATATTAGAGGAATTGAGACAGATTGACATTAGGAAAGAAACTATGATGAGTAGACTGGTAGGACTGAAGGCTAATAAATCCCCGGGTCCAGATGGTCTGCATCCGAGGGTTCTAAAAGAGGTGACTCAGGAAATTGTGGATGCATTTGTAATCATTTTCCAATGTTCCTTAGATTCAGGATTAGTTCCTGAAGATTGGAGAGTGGCTAATGTTGTCCCACTTTTCAAGAAGGGAGGGAAGGAGAAAACGGAGAACTATCGCCCTGTTAGCCTAACGTCAGTCGTGGGGAAGATGCTTGAGTCCATTATTAAGGACGAAATAGTGGCACATCTAGATGGCAGAAATAGGATTAGGCCGAGCCAGCATGGATTTACCAAGGGCAAATCATGCTTGACTAATCTGTTGGAGTTTTTTGAGGGTGTAACAAGGATGTTAGACGAGGGTAAGCCAGTAGATGTTGTGTACCTAGATTTTCAGAAAGCATTCGATAAGGTGCCACATAGGAGATTGGTGAGTAAAATCAGAGCTCATGGCATTGGGGGCAGGGTTTCAACATGGATAGAAAACTGGTTGGCAGATAGAAAGCAAAGGGTTGCAGTGAATGGGTGTTTCTCAGACTGGCTGGAGGTGACTAGTGGGGTACCACAGGGCTCTGTATTGGGACCACAGCTCTTTACGATTTATGTCAATGATTTAGATGAGGGCATTGAAAACTATATCAGCAAGTTTGCTGACGATACTAAACTGGGTGGCAGTGTGACATGCGAAGAGGACGTTAGGAGAATACAGGGAGACTTGGATAGGCTGAGTGAGTGGGCAGATACTTGGCAGATGTCATTCAATGTGAATAAATGTGAAATTATCCACTTTGGAAGCTGGAACAAGAGGGCAGAGTATTGTCTGAATGGTGTCGAGTTAGGTAAGGGAGAAATGCAAAGAGACCTAGGAATCCTAGTTCACCAGTCAAAGAAGGTGAATGAGCAAGTGCAACAGGCAGTGAAGAGTGCAAATGGAATGTTGGCCTTTGTTACAAGGGGAATTGAATACAAGAGCAAAGATGTTCTTTTGCATTTGTACAGTGCACTGGTGAGACCACACCTGGAATATTGTGTACAGTTTTGGTCTCCAGGTTTAAGGAAGGACATTCCAGCAATTGAGGAAGTGCAGCGTAGATTCACTAGGTTGATTCCTGGGATGGCAGGGCTGTCTTATGCAGAGAGATTGGAGAGATTGGGCTTGTACACGCTGGAATTGAGGAGATTGAGAGGGGATCTGATTGAAACGTTTAAGATAATTAAAGGATTTGATAGGATTGAGGCAGGAAATATGTTCCAGATGTTGGGAGAGTCCAGTACCAGAGGGCATGGATTGAGAATAAGAGGTCAGTTATTTAAAACAGAGTTGAGGAAGAGCTTCTTCTCCCAGAGAGTTGTGGAGGTGTGGAATGCACTGCCTCAGAAGACGGTGGAGGCCAATTCTCTGGATGTTTTCAAGAAGGAGCTGGATAGATATCTGATGGATAGGGGAATCAAGGGATATGGGGACAAGGCAGGGACTGGGTATTGATAGTGAATGATCAGCCATGATCTCAGAATGGCGGTGCAGACTCAAGGGGCCGAATGGTCTACTTCTGCACCTATTGTCTATTGTCTATTGTCTATAAATGGGGAGGAAATGGTCCCAAAATGGTAAAAGGCCCAAAGGGGATATCCAAGAGGAAGTGGAATGTTAGAGACCTCAGAAGGGTTTTAACGCAATGTGTCAACAATTCCTTTTCCCCCACAGACGCTGCTCGATCCACTGAGCTCCGGTAAAAGATTATTCCTTATTTGCGTCATATATGATAGGTAATGGCAAAAAGAATCAAAGAGAAGTTGATGGCTACTTATGAGAGAACAAGTTGTAGGGGTACAGAGAAATATGGAGAGGGGGAGAAGACTGTTTCTCTGAGAGCCAATATGGACCGGATGTACTGAATAATCTCCCTCTATGTTGCTACTAGATATCAGTTTGGTGAATTGATGAAATGTCAAAACCAGAAGAAGGATGTTGACTCAAATCATCAATTCTGCATTATTAATTCTCCCTCTACAAATGTCGCCTGACCCACTGAGTTCCTCCAACAGTTTGGTTTCATTTTGTTCCAGATTCCATTATCTGCACTCTTTCCCATCTCCAAATGTTACCACTGCTCTTCCTTTCACAGACGTTGTGTAATGTTCAAAGTATTTCCACCTTTATTTGTTTTACTTTAGATATTCTCCCAGTGTCCTGGCTAACGTTATTCCTTCAAACTAAACCAATTACCTACCAATTGTCAAAGCTGTTAGGTGCTTATTTTCTGCCATGTTTCCCTGCATTACAATAGTGATTACACTTCTAAGGTACATAATTCTGTGAAACAAGTCAGTAAAAGCTATTTTTTTTGCCTTTTGCTTTCCCCTTTCTTTCTCTATCCTCTCAGAACCTTCATGAAAACTGCCTCATTGTCCAATTATTGGCTGATTTTGAATGGGTGGGGCATCTTATGTTTTGTTTAATGTTCTATAGACATTCAGAAAATGAGAGAGTTTAGGACTAGAGGGTGCAGCCTCAGAATAGAAGGATGTCCCTTTAGAATAGAGATGAGGAGGAACTTCTTTAACAAGAGAATGGCAATTCATTTCCACAGATCACTGTGAAGGCTAATTATTGGATATATTTAAAGTGGAGGTTGATAAATTCTTGATTAGTAAGGGTGTCAAAGTTACAGGGAAAGACAAGAGATTGGGATTGAGAGGGAAGTTAAATCAGCTATGATTAAATGGCTGATGGGACAAATGATGGGACAAATGACATAAACCTGCTCCTACGTCTTGTGGTCTAATGGTCTGATAATTTAGTTGTTAACATTTTTGATCAAAGCGTCTGTGTTATCTTAATTTTGTAATGGAACGGCAAGAGCCCAATGGCATTTGGGTGAGCAACAGATCAAGTTGTGAAAATATAGAGAATGAGGATGAAGTGAGTCAGATGTAATCAAAGCCAACTTCAGTATAGCAAATGAACAGATGTTAGACAAAGGAGCTAGAGAAATGAGAGAGAAAGAGGGAAAAGTAAGAAAAAAAGTATTTTTTAAGCCTTTAAAAAATCTTCGACAACAATTGTCAAACAGAGCCAAATTATCTACTTTAATTGTTCATTTTCTAAAGAAGAAAAGTTGAATACCTGACATTAAATGCTTTCTTATGTTGTGTATTACTTCACATTCTGAGGTTTAATGTGTAAAATCAAGGATTTTAATAAATTCCACTCCCCCCACCTTCTACCTCTGGCTCCTCATCTCTTTTTTCCAGTCCTGCTGAAGGGTTTCGCCCAAAACGTTGACTGTACTCTTTTCCAAGGATGCTGCCTGGCCTGCTGAGTTCCTCCAGCATTTTGAGTGTGTTTTATTTTGATTTTAATAAAATGATTAGAATATTAAAGTAAAGACCCTTCATGCAGAGCTAATAGTAGAGTGGTACAGATCAGCCAGTAATTTGTGGGCATCATGATTCATGAGGTCTCTCTTCCTCAATACAAGATACGGAATAATCTGTGCATATCATTTTGACACTACTAGTCTTCATACATTCTAGATTAAAACCAGTTTATTTAATTCACCGACTTATTTTTCATCACTCCTCTGTAAGGTGCTGGTTAAATTCAACTTGGCGTTGTTTATGTTGTAATATTTAGCTCCTTTATTTAACTGACTTGCGAACCCTATATTGGCTCCAGCCCTTCCTCACTGGCACAATACTTTCTCCCCTGACAGTGTCATTAACACTCAGTCGAAACGAAATCACACTGTGTGATATTAACATAAAAACATGTGCGCATATTCAGATGAAATTTCTTTGTCTGCTGATATCACACCATCATTTCCAGGTTCAACCACAGATGAAAAAGCAGACAAAGTTCCTTTGGAAATGTAATTCCATGGAGTAACTATTTTTTAAACTGGATTGCTGATGGTGAAACTGCTTTCACTCATTTATAAATATTTGTTGCTTGTGTAAATGATTCCTTTGCCTGACTCTATGTTAAACAGTTTCCACCCAATTAGCATGTCTGCACCTTTTATTAATATTAATATGGTTTGCTCAACTTCTGCTAATTATTATCTTTTGACATTTGCTCAGGAAGGAAGAATAGAGATTTCAAAAACAGAGGAACTGAAATGTCTGCAACAAAGAATTAGTGCAAAGAAACTGACTGAAAACCACAGAATGGTTCATTATTTCAGGCCTGGGTCAAAATACATCAGCACTCTCTAGATCACATGGTACATTTGAATGAGTGAAACCATTCACCCTTTTCTGCTACATCCACCCAGCACAATTCCATATTTCCTCTTCGCAGTGGCTGTTTGTTTCTAAAATATTCCAGGGCTGTCATCACCCACAGTGTCCAATCCAATTAGTGAACATTTTTAAAGAAGAAACATCCTTTTATATTAAAAAGAAAGAGTTGCACTTGTATAAGATTATATAAACATTTATTAACCACTCTCACTCATACACTAAAGTGTAGTCTTTGTTTTTCATGAGGCAGGAGGGTTTAATGTTTGATGTTTTTATGTGAACAGTTTGGTTCTTTGCTTCTTCTTTGTTTCGTGACTGTCTGTTGGGAGACCAATTTCAGGATTGCATTCTGCATACATACTTCGGTAATAAATGTACTTTGAACTTTGAACTTTTCCTACTGTGATTACAATTTGAAGGTACAAGTGAATGGTACATAAACAGCCTTGTTGTCCTTTATGTACCGAACAATCAAGTACCTAATTTGTTTTGGTGAGCACAAGAATAGAAGTGTTTCTACCACTGAGATTGTTTCTGCACCACCTTCTCCTATCAAAACTCTCCCAACACCACCCTACCCTCCATATGATTTCTTGGGTCTGCGTGCCAACAGGATCGTACTCTCCATGGCACTTTTCAGTCAACAGACAGTGGATAGAATACCCATTGACCGAGTTACATATCATCTCACATGCTGGCCAACTATCGAATAGCTTCAGAGAGTTGGTCCAGATAATTGAATCAAATAGCCTCTATTTGTGCTGCTACATTTTCAAATGAACAATACTGTCACAGCTACCACTTACTCCCTTTGTTACTTACTTACTTCTCTTTGTTCTGAGAAGGTAGCAAGCGTCTTGAATTGCTATCTGATAGACAGTGCAGTTACTTGCATCATCACAGAAGAAATTAATTCAACATATTGCAACACTGGGTGGCGGAGTAGAAATACATCTCTACCAAAGGAGGCATAAGGCCCTCCTTCCCTTGGCTAGCCAGCAGATCACCCTTTGGCAAACTATAACACTTGCTCAGTTCCCCAATCAGGGTCACATGAAGCCATGGGAGCAGGAGGTAGATGGTCATTTGAGAAGCTGATGCATATCACAAATCCTGGTTACGTGACCACTGATGTCAGGCAGACAATCTTTGAAGAGTATTGATAATGTCTGGGGTCACCCATCTTGTAAGGACACTGCCCAGAAGAAGGCAATGGGCAAACCACTTCTGTGGAAAAATTAGGCAAGAACAATCGTGGAAAGAGCATGATCACCCATGTCTTATGATATGGTACGTAATGAAGGAACAAATGATTGCACAATATATTGGCCATACTAAGTACCTTCTATAAATAACTGTACCACCTTGGAGATTTAGCCCATTAACAAAGCTATTGTGACACCATTACACTGCAAAATAAACCTAAAATTAAGTCAAAATGGAAAAATTAACATTTTGTAATACGAATCCTCATTCGAACAGAAAACACAAAGTGGATTTTTCAAAACGTGAATTGGCAGGGGTGGAGGGGACAGTGGGAAGGATTTGCAAAAAGTTTGTGTCATGAGCCCTTCAGACCAGTTAGGGAGAGGTCTCGACACACCTGAATGTCACTTATTTGAGTTTGTCAAAGTTGTTTAATGACTACTTTTACCATTAAGCTGTCACTGTATTTTTCAGGATGCTTGTTATGTGAATACAGTTTCCTTATGCTTCTCAGTTAATAGACAATAGACAATGGGTGCAGGAGTAGGCCATTTGGCCCGCCAAGCCAGCACCGCCATTCAATGTGATCATGGCTGATCATCCACAATTAGTACCCCGTTCCTGCCTTCTCCCCATATCCCTTGACTCCACTATCTTTAAGAGCTCTATGTAACTCTTTCTTGAAAGCATCCAGAGAATTGGCCTCCACTGCCTTCTGAGGCAGAGCATTCCATAGATCCACAACTCTCTGGGTGAAAACTCCATTCTAAATGGCCTACCCCTTATTCTTAAACTGCGGCCTCTGGTTCTGGACTCACCCAACATCGGGAACATGTTTCCTGCCTCTAAAGTGCCCAATCCTTTAATAATCTTATACGTTTCAATCAGACTCCCTCCCATCCTTCTAAATTCCAGTGTATACAAGCCCCGTCGCTCCAATCTTTCAACATATGACAGTCCTGCCATCCCGGGAATTAACCTCGTGAACCTACACTGCACTCCCTCAACAGCAAGAATGCCCTTCCTCAAATTTGGAGACCAAAACTGAACATGATATTCCAGGTGTGGTCTCACCAGGGCCCTGTACAACTGCAGAAGAACTTCTTTGCTCCTATTCTCAATTCCCCTTGTTGTGAAGGCCAACATGCCATTAGCCTTAAGTGATTAGTTTTTGATTTCGACCCGCACGTGTTCCTTGTGTTCTATGTTCTATTTAAAGTTATTCTGGACCAACACTCATCACTGAGTCCGGATTTGAATTTTGTGTGAACCACCGTTCCATGTGCTCAAGTCCCAAGTGAGTGAGCTCTTAGTTTGATTATTCCTTGTATTATTCTCCAAAATAAATCTTCATCGTTAATCTCTACCATTAAGTCCTGAGTTTACCCCACACCTGGGTCCACTTATCTGAAGATCGTTATTGCAAAATTCTGCCAGTCATGGACTCAATGGAGATTGATCAGCTTTGCATGGCATTGGCCTGCCAAGTTCAGGCAACTGGACAACATGAGCAGCTTCTCCAAGACAGATTTGTATCTTTGCCAAAGGACTCTGATTTCAAGCATTCGCCTGTGTTTCCTGCTACATGCTCCCAGAACTATTGTGGAGAGTCAATTATCCTGCCAGCCACTCAGCGGTACAATGAGGACCCCTGGGTCTTGCTGAGTGTTCTTAAATCAATGCTCTCTACTCTTCAAATTACACCCTGAAAGGTTCCCCTCAAACAAGAGTAAGATGGTCTTTCTAATTTCCCTCCTCTCAGGCAGGACCCTTTCATGGACAACACAAAGTACTGTACACTGTAGATGCTGTGGTCAAATCAACACGGACAACACGCTGGAGGAACTCAGCAGGTCAGGCAGCATCTGACGAAGGGTCTTGGCCTGAAACATTGACTGCTCGTTTCCACTGATGCTGTCCGACCTGCTGAGTTCTTCCAGCGTGTTGTCCTTTCATGGACAATGGCTTTATGTGAGAAGGACTCTCCTGTGTGTTCTAATATGAATTTATTTCTAAGGATGATGAGCAGTGTAGTTTTTCATCACACCATGGGCTCAGAGGCAACCAGCAGGGAACGTAATCATGGCCGACTATTCCATACTCTAGTGGCAGAGAGTGGATGGAACAATAAGGCGTTAGCTGCTCTGTTTAGACAGGAGTTAACTGACTAGCTTAAAGGCTTTCTTGTGACCAAGGAACCAGGTGGAGGATTTGGAGGAAGTTATGGACATGGCCATAAGAAACGTCAACCATATTTCTGAAGGAAAGAGGGAGAGATGTGGCGAGTTCACCCAGAAGGCTGGTTTTCAAAACTAGCTAATGCCTACATCTGTTCCTCAATTCGATAACCAACGCAGATCCCCGCAGTTATCTCTGGAAGAACCCATGCAATTTGGAAGCAATTGGGTCTTCCCAGCAGAGTGAGAGAGACTTATGAGGCAGAGGTGTTGCTTATACTGCGAGACGTCCAGCCACTTCCAAGTTACCCGCCCTAAGTTGTCAGGAAAACTAATGTCTTCCGAGGATTTGGATTTGTTGGAGGTGAGAACCACTATGCTTCCTCCACATAGGGACTACGACTGCACCATCAATTCTTTACCTGGAACATGGCCTTCCCCAGGGAATGCTCCAAGCCTTGCCTGCTCCTGAGAGGCATGCTATAGAGGAATTTTCCAGTAGTTCAGGAGTTACTAACTTGTGGCTGGTGGCAGAGATCTTTAAGATTACTGTCCTCCCCCTCTGTTTGAAGGATTATCTCAAGTTTTAACTTTCCATGGAAGGCATGAAGAAAAGTTAAATATTTATTGTATAGGTATCTTCGTGTGATTGAAGTATAAATGACATTGGTTGAAGAAAACTGTTTTGAAAAGACGTGGACACGAGATATAGAAACATAGAAGATCTACAGCACATTGCAGGCTCCTTGGTTCACAATGTTGTGCCAACCAGTTTCTACTCTAGAAACTGCCTAGAATTTCCCTCCCACATAGCCCTCTATTTTTCTATGCTCCATGTAACTATCTAAGAGTCTCTTATAAAGCCCTATTGTATCCACCTGTACCACCATCGCAGGCAATGCACTCCGTGTGCCCACCACTCTCTGTGTGAAAAAATTACCTGTCATCTCCCTTCTGCCTACTTCCAAGCACCATAAAACTACGCCCTCTCGTGCTAGCCATTTCAGCCCTGGGAAACAGCCTCTGACTATCCACATAATCAATGTCTTTCATTATCTTAATACACCTCTATCAGGTCACTTCTCATCCTCCATTACTCCAAGGAGAAAAGGCCAAGTTCACTCAACCTATTCTCATAAGGCATGCTCTCCAATCCAGGCAACATCCTTGTAAATCTCCTCTGCACTCTCTCTATATGTCTACATTCTTCCTGCAATGAAATGGCCAGAACTGAGCATGGTATTCCAAGTGGGGTCTGACCAGGGTCCTACTTAGCTATAACATTACCTCACAGCTCTTGAACTCAATCCCACGGTTGATAAAGCCCAACACACCATATGCATTCTTAACCACATTGTCAACCTGCGCAGCAGCTTTGAGTGTCCTATGGACATGAACCCCAAGACCTCTCTGATCCTCCACACTGCCAAGAGTTTTACTATTAATATTATATTCTGTCTTCAAATTTGACCACCAAAATGAACCACTTCACACTTATCTGGGTTGAACTCCATCTGCCACTTCTCAGCCAGTTTTGCATCCTATCAATGTCCTTCTGTAACCTCTGACAACCCTTCAGACTATCCACAACACCTCCAACTTTTGTGTCATCAGCAGATTTACTAACCCCCACTTCTACTTCATCATACAGGTCATTTATAAAAATCACAAAGAGGAGGGGTCCCAGAATGTGGACTGACACATGGAATTATGACATTGTAGCCATTAATGAAACTTGGCTACAAGAGGGGCAGGACTAGCCAAGTCAAGTCAAGTCATTTTTATTGTCATTTTGACCATAGCTGCTATGTACAGTACATAGTAAAAATGAGACAATGTTTTCAGGACCATGGTGTTACATGACACAGTACAAAAACTAGACTGAACTACGTAAAAAAACAACCCAGAGAAAGCTACACTAGCTACAGACCTACACAGGACTATATAAAGTGCACAAAACAGTGCAGGCATTACAATAAATAATAAACAGGACAATAGGACAGTAAGGTGTCAGTCCAGGCTCTGGGTATTGAGGAGTCTGATAGCTTGGGGGAAGAAACTGTTATATAGTCTGGTCGTGCGAGCCTGAATGCTTTGGTGCCTTTTCCCAGATGGAAGGAGGGAGAAGAGTTTGTATGAAGGGTGCACGGGGTCCTTCATAATGCTGTTTGCTTTGTGGATGCAGTGTGTAGTATAAATGTCCGTATTGGCGGGAAGAGAGACCCTGATGATCTTCTCAGCTGGCAGCTTAATGTTCCAGGGTTCCAATGTTTCAGACATGATAGAAGCAGAGGGATGAAGGGTGGGGGGTTGTGGGGTGGCATTTCTAGTCAGAGAAAATGTTACAACAGTGCTCAGGCAGGACAGATTAGAGGGCTTGTCTACCGAGGCCATATGGGTGGAGCAGAGAAACAGGGAAGGTATGACCACATTAATGGGGTTGTATTATAGACCACCCAATAGTCAGCGAGAATAGGAGGAGCAAATCTGCAGAGAGATAGCAGACAACTGCAGGAAACATAAAGTTGTGATAGTAGGGGATTTTAATTTTCCACATATTGATTGGGACTCCCATGCTGTTAAAGGTCTAGATGGGTTAGAGTTTGTAAAATGTGTTCAGGAAAGTTTTCTAAATCAATATATAGAGGTACTGACTAGAGAGGATGCAATATTAGATCTCCTATTAGGAAACGAGTTAGGACAGGTGACAGAAGTGTGGGTAGGGAATCACTTTGGTTCCAGTGATCATAACACCATTAATTTCAACTTGATCACTGATAAAGATAGATCTGATCCTCGGAATGAGGTTCTAAACTTGAAAAAGGCCAAATTTGAAGAAATGAGAAAGGATCTAAAAAGCGTGGATTGGGACAGGTTGTTCTCTGGCAAGGATGTCGTTGGTAAGTGGGAGGCCTTCAAAGGGGAAATTGTGAGAGTGCAGAGTTTGTATGTTCCTGTCAGGATTAAAGGCAAAGTGAATAAGGATAAGGAACCTTGGTTCTCGAGGCATATTGGAACTCTGATAAAGAAGAAGAGAGAAATGTATGACATGTATAGGAAAAAGGGAGCAAATAAGGTGCTTGAGGAGTATAAAAAGTGCAAAAAATACTTAAGAAAGAAATCAGGAGGGCTAAAAGAAGACATGAGGTAGCTTTGGCAGTCAAGGTGAAGGATAATCCAAAGAGCTTATACAGGTATATTAAGAGCAAAAGGATAGTAAGGGATAAAATTGGTCCTCTTGAAGATCAGAGTGGTCGGCTATGTATGGAACCAAAAGAAATGGGGGAGATCTTAAATGGGTTATTTGCGTCTGCATTTACTAAGGAAACTGGCATGGAGTCAATGGAAATAAGACAAACAGGTAGTGAGGTCATGGAAACTATACAGATTAAATAAGAGGAGGTGTTGGCTATCTTGAGGCAAACCAGAGTGGGTTAATCCCCAGGACCTGACAGGGTATTTCCTCAGACCTTGAAGGAGACTAGTGTTGAAATTGCAGGGGCCCTGGCAGATATATTTAAAATGCCAGTATCTACTGCCGGAGGATTGGAGAATAACTCATGTTGTTCCGTTGTTTAAAAAAGACTCTAAAAGTAATCCGGGAAATTATAGGTGGTTAAGTTTGATGTCAGTAGTAGGTAAATTATTGGAAGGAGTACTAAGAGATAAGATCTACAAGTACTTGGATAGACAGGGACTTATTAGGGAGGGTCAACAGGGCTTTGTGCGTGGTTGGTCTGGTTTAACAAATCTGTTAGAGTTTTTCGAGAAGGTTTTCAGGAAAGTGGATGAAGGGAAGGCAATGGATATTGTCTACATGGACTTCGGTCAGGCCTTTGACAAGCTCCCGCATGGGAGGTTAGTTAGGAAGATTCATTCGTTAGGTATACATGGAGAGGTAGTAAATTGGGTTAGACATTGGCTTAATGGAAGAAGCCAGAGAGTGGTAGTGGAGGTTTGCTTCTCTGAGTGGAGGCCTGTGACTAGTGGTGTGCCACAGGGATCAGTGCTGGGTCCATTGTTATTTGTCATCTATATCAATGATCTGGATGATAATGTTGTAAATTGGATCAGCAAATTTGCTGATGATACAAAGATTGGAGATGTAGTGGACAGTGAGGAAGGTTTTCAAAGCTTGCAGAGGGATTTGAAACAGCTGGAAAAATGGGCTGAAAAATGGCAGATGGAGTTTAATACAGAAAAGTGGGAGGTATTGCACTTTGGATGGAAAAACCAAAGTAGAACATACAAGGTAAATGGTAGGGCACTGAAGAGAGCAGTAGAACAGAGGGATCTGGGAATACAGATACAAAATTCCCTAAAAGTGGCATCACAGGTAGATAGGGTAGTAAAGCGAGCTTTTGGTACATTGGCCTTTATAAATCAAAGTATTGAGTATAAGAGTTGGAATGTTATGGTGAGGTTGTATAAGGCATTGGTGAGGCTGAATTTGGAGTATAGTGTGCAGTTTTGGTCACCTAATTACAGGAAGGATATTAATAAGGTTGAAAGAGTGCAGAAAAGGTTTACAAGGATGTTGCTGGGACTTGAGAAACTGAGCTACAGGGAAATGTTGAACAGGTTAGGACTTTATTCTCTGGAGCATAGAAGAATGAGGGGAGACTTGATAGAGGTGTATAAAATTATGATGGTATAGATAGAGTGAATACAAGCAGGCTTTTTCCACTGAGACTAGGGGAGAAAAAAAAACAGAGGACATGGGTGAAGGGTGATGGGGAAAAGTTTAAAAGGAACATTGAGGGGGCTTCTTCACAGAGAGAGGGGTGGGAGCGTGGAATGACCTGCCAAATGAAGTGGTAAATGTGGGCTCACTTTTAAGATTTAAGAAAAACTTGGACAGATACATGGATGAGAGGTGTATAGATGAATATGGTCCAGGTGCAGGTCAGTGGGACTAGGCAGAAAAATGGTTTAGCACAGCCAATAAGGGCCGAAAGGCCCATTTCTGTGCTGTAACGTTCTATGGTTCTAACAGATCCCTTGGTCACTGTCCTCCATGCAGAATACAAACTATCCATAATCATGCCAATTCTGGATCCTGATATGATGTTGTCTTGCTATTCAACTTCTTTAAAGCATGTTCTTGTACGGTGTAGTTTAGAAGGTCTTCTCAACAGTAAACAGTCCATAGCCATGCTTGAGTTGTCTACAAAGTTCATTCTGTTGAGTGACATATAATTCCAAAAGGATGTAGATGTATTTGATGGGCCATCAAGAACTTTGACCACTGAGTCCAGTATGTGCCATTGCAAATTATGGATGGGGTCACTCAAAACTTGATGAATAATGATTGCATCATGGATATAGAGATGATGACTGCTGTGACCAAAATGATTGATTGGCTTTCATGGCCATTAACCAATAACATAGATAAGTGGATAACTAGCTTTCTGAAAGTTTTGGGTGCTGTGAAAAAGTTCAGCATTTTGATTGGAGTCACGCTTTTAAAAATTGAACAGGTGTTCTGAAGTTCCCACCCCTGCCCCCATTTGTAAGAGCAGGGGCACTTGCTGGCTGAAATATATGAAACAAGTGCTTTTAGGTTTCCGAAATTCTTTGGAAGCATTCCATGTGCTCGTTCCTCACATCACCAAACTAATGATCTCACCCCCTAAAGAAGAGTTCAACTCTGCTACACACATTGACAACAACTCTTTGAATTGGTACACTGCAGGATCTTCTGGTTTTCAAGCTGCCCTGGCCTTTATGAACCTGTCACACTAGCACCAAAAGACTTTTCCATTCCAAACGAAGCAGCTGATCCAAAAGAATACCTGGATGTCACAATAAATGCATTGGAGACCTTGTACTCAGAACTTGCTACAAAATTGAATACAGGAAAGACAGGGCTGGCAAATCTTGGCAATACCTGTGCCATAAACTGTGTCATTCAGGTCCTTTTCTTGGCTTCTGGCTTCAGGCATGCTGTTATGCTACTGAAGGAGCGTGATTCACAGTCATTAATGATGGAACTCCAATGGTTATTTGTTTTCCTGGAACATAGCCAGGGACCTGCCATTCTCCCAGCAGCTTCTTGAAAGCTTTATCTACTCCATAGTTGCAACAGGACCATTCAGAGTATTTAAGATGCCTATTGGACAAGCTCCATAAAGAAGAGAAGTATAGTGAGGAAGTGCTCATGGACAGAGATCTTCAGGCAGTGAACCTGGTCAAGATCAGGAGAAAACATTAATAGAAAGAATGTTTGGTGGGAAGGTGGTGACTAGGAGCCTTCGCCATTGTTTTTGTAAAGTTTCCTTCTGAGACAAAGCTCTCAGAGATCTATCCCCAGAATTTCCACCGCCTGTTAGGGTGCGATCATTCAAGTGACCCTAATGTTTCAATGAAGATTACTAGTGCGGATAAGATGGCACCACGAGCTGAGCAGCACACAGGACTGTCGGGTGACAACAGACACAATTTTAATAAATCTACCTCATTACAAGAAGCAGAAGAAGTGGTAGAGTTAACTGGAAATCTGCATTATCTTAAGCAACACACACAAAATGCTGGAGGAACTTGGCTGGTCAGGCAGCATCTATGGAAAAGAGTAAAACGATCGATGTTTCAGACCGAGACCCTTCATCCGGATAAGAAGTCAGGGTAAGAAAGTCGGGGGGGGGCACGGGGAGGAAGAAGTATAAGGTGACAGGTGATAGGTGAAACTGGGAGAAGAGGAGGAGGTGAAGCAAAGGAGCTGGGAAGTTGATTGGTGAAACAGATAAAAGGCAGGAAAAAGGGGGAATCTGATAGAGACCGTGGAAGAAGGAGAAGGGGAGGTGATAGGCAGGTAAGGTGAGAGAGGAAAACAGGAATGGGAAATGGTGAAGGAGAGAGGGGGGCAATTACTGGAAGCTCAAGAAATCGATGTTCATGCTATCAGGTTGGAGGCTACCCAGACGGTGACACTCCTCCAACCTGAGTTTGGCCTCATTGCGGCAGTAGGGAAGGCCATGCTCTGACACGTTGGAATGGGAATGGGAAGTAGGATTGAATGGAGTGGAAGTGCTCAGCGAAGCAGTCCTCCTGTCCATGTTGGATCTCACCGATATACACTGGGAACACTGAACACAGTAATTGACCACAACAGACTCACAGGTGAATTGTCGCCTCACCTGGTAGGACTGTTTGAGGCCCTGAATGGTAGTGAGGGAGGAGGTATAGGGGCAGATGTAGCATTTGCTCCACTTGCAGGGATAAGTGGGGAGGGACGAATGGACAAGGGAGTCGTGTAGGGTGTGATCCCTGCAGAAAGTGGAAGTGGGTGGGGGGGAATATATGCTTGGTGGTGAGATCCCATTGGAGATAGTGTAAGTTACATAGAAATATGCACTGGGCATAGAGGTCAGTGGGGCAGTAGGTGAGGACAAGAAAGACCTGGTGAGGCAGTAGGATGATGGGGTGAGGGTAGGTGTGCACAAAATGGAAGAGATGCAGCTGAGCATTGAAGGTAGAGGAAGGATTACCCCCTTCTTTGAAGAATGAGGACATCTCAGTAGCTCTGGAATGAAAAGCCTCATCCTGATGAGGAATTGATGTCATTTTTTCAAGTGACAGTGTGCGAGGAGGTATAGTCCAGGTAGCTGTGAGAGTCAGTGGGTTGATAAAAGATACCAGTAGATAAATTGTCTCTGGAGATGGAGATGGTGAGATCGAGAAAGGGGAGGGAGGTGTCAGAAATAAACTAATCTGAGGGCAGAGTGGAAGTTGGAGGCAAAGTTGATAAAGTCAACAAGCTCAACATGGATGCAGGAAGCAGCACAAATGCAGTCATCATATCTCTGGGGAATGATACCAGTGTAAGCTTGTAATATGGACTATTCTAAGTAGCCAATAAAAAGGCAGACAAAGCTGGGACCCGTGGGTGGAGCTGAAAGAGGAATTATTGAAGGTGAGAGGACCAATTCTGCCAAGGGAAGGAGAATGGTGGTGGAGGGGAACTGGTTTGATCTTGTCATGAACAAGCAATGGATGCCAGGTAGCAGCAGGTCTCGACACACCTGAACGTCATTTATTTGAGTTTATTAGGGTTGTTCATTGACTACTTTTACCATTAAGCTGTCACTGTATTTTTCATTATGCTTGTTATGTAAATACAGCTTCTTTATGCTTCTCAGTCTTAAGTGATTAGTTTTTGATTTCGACCCGCACGTGTTCCCTGTGTTCTATGTTCTATTTACAGTTATTCTGGACCAACACTCATCACTGAGTCCGGATTTGAATTCTGTGTGAACCACCGTTGCATGTGCTCAAGTCCCAAGTAAGTGCGCTTTTAGTTTGATTATTCCCTGTGTCATTCTCCAAATAAATCTTTATCATTAATTTCTACCATTGAGTCCCGAGTTTACTCCGCACCTGGGTCCACCTGTCTGAAGATTGTTACAGCTTGAGAGTAAGGGGACTATCAAAAGGGGAAGCTGCAGGGACAGCAGGAAGTGAGAGTTCCATGTGGGTTCCAAGGAAACATTCAGGAGATGTTACAGTCATGGACCCTATAGAGATTGGGTTTGAGAGTCGAGGAAATAAATGGGGCTCTCAGAAATAAAATATTCATGAAGACCCAATAAGACTGGAGACAAGGGATATCAATGTGATAGGAGGGAAAGCAGGTGGAACATGTGGCTGTGATGTAGAAAGAAAGAAGACATTGATTTGAAACCCTTGACTTAAAAAAATAAGATTGAAGCATTGCTCGACAGATAGAGTAAATGGGAACGAGGGGAGGTAGAGATACAGTGAGCAGAATTCTTGACAAGTTCACACAAATGGAAGATGGATGGTTGGGTAGGTGATCATAGGATCACTATCTAAAAGAAGGAAAAGGTATGAATGAAGGTAACAGCAGCAAAAAGCTGATCGAGTTAGGTAACTGATAAATGAGTTTGGCAGAGGGATGGGAAACCATGTCAGAAGGTGGAGGGACTGAGAGGAAGGTAAGTGTCATGATCAGTTGGTTTGTAAGAAAGGACAGGCAAGACCAAGGTAATAGGTGTGATGGGACAGATGGGTTGAAGTGTGTTTATTTAATGCTAGGATTGTGCATAAGGGTAATGAATTTTGAGCATTGATCAGTATGTGACACTATGAAGTTGTGGCCATTACAAATGCTTGGTTGAGAGAGGAACAGGACTCAATGCTTAAAATTCCAGGCGTTTGATGTTTTTGAAAAGGTAGTGAGAGGTAAAAACTTGGGGGTCAATATCAAAGTGGGTACAAAATGGAGGGCTCAGCCATTGAGTCTGTATGGGTAGAAATCGAAAGTATGAAAGGAGCAAACATTCTGATGTAATTATGTTAGACTCCCCAGGACACTGAGGAACAGGCATGCAGGAAAGATGTAAAAATAAGGTCACTTCATCCTCCCCAATACATGCTGGAACCTCCTTAGTGCAAGAGGTTTAAATGGGGTAGAATTTATTCGATGCATCCAGGACAGCATCAGCATGTAGACAGTCCAGCTAGAGTAGGGGCCATATTGGACCTGGTGTTGGGAATTAAGCCTGGACAGGTGATTGGACTCTCAATGGGAGAACATTTAG
Source organism: Hypanus sabinus (assembly GCF_030144855.1). Lineage (NCBI taxonomy): Eukaryota > Metazoa > Chordata > Chondrichthyes > Myliobatiformes > Dasyatidae > Hypanus > Hypanus sabinus. The sequence continues at coordinate 64,636,857 of NC_082710.1, forward strand.
GAAATAGTGACCATAACTCTCACAATTTAAGGCAGTCATGAATAAGGATAAGTATGAATCTTTCAGGAGAGTATTAAATTCAGGCAGGGCAAATTCAGTGTGTATTAGCAGAAACTAAGGAGAACTAATTGGGAGTAACTGCTTCTGGACAATCCACATCTGATATTAAAGGGTGTTTTAAGACCAACCACATAGTGTACGAACAGGTATGTTCCTTTAAGAAGGAAGGTCAAGGGTGGCAAATTAACCCCAAGGCATTCTGTCAATGCAAGGGAACAATTAAGGAGAAGGTACTGGTTCATAATGTACTGGTTAGGCACAGGAGTACATTCAGCCAGAGACTCATTTCACCGAGATGCAACACTGAGTGTCATAGGAAGTCATTCCTGCCTGTGGCCATCAAACTTTACAACTCCTCCCTCGGAGTGTCAGACACCCTAATCCAATAGGCTGGTCCTGGACTAATTTCCACTTGGCATTATTTACTTATTATTATTTAATTATTTATGGTTTTATATTGCTATATTTCTACACTATTCTTGGTTGGTGTGACTGTAACGAAACTCAGTTTCCCTCGGGATCAATAAAGTATGTCTGTCTGTCTGTAGGGCCACCCAAGGATGAAATAGGAAATGTGCTTGGGGGCAAAGGATGTGGCGAAGGTCCTAAATGAGTATTTTGTGTCAGTATTTATCAAGGAGAAGGAAATAGGGATAGTGAAATGAATGTGGAGCTTGCTAATGTACTAGGGCATTTGAGATAAAGAAAGAGATAGTTTTGTGTCTACTGAAGAACGCTAAGGTGGATTAGTCTCCAGGGCCTAATGGAATATTCTGCAGGTAACACCAAGATCTTTGTGTCATCTCAACCTACAGGTAAGGTCCCAGAGTACTGGTGAGTAGCTAATGGTGTTCTGTTGTCTCGAAGAGAAATACAGATGATCCCAGAAACTACTGATTTGACATTTATTAGTGATAAGGAAGCTACTGGATAGGATTCATAGGAATAGGGTTTATGAGCATTTGGAAAAGCATGGCCTAATTAGTGATGTTCAGCATGGTTTTGAATGGGGTAAGTGATGCCTTACTAACTTGACTGAGTTTTCAAGGAGATAGCAAAGGTGATGGATGATGACAGAATTGTGGATGTTATCTACATGAATGTTTGTAAGGTGATTAACAAGGTAGGCTTGTCGAGAAGATTAAGATGCATGGGATCCATGATCATTTGGATTCAGTATTTGCCCATGGAAGACATAGGGTTGTGGATGATGGGACTTACTCTAGCTGGAGGTCAGTGACTAGTGGTGTTCTGTGGGGAACTGTACTGGACATCTGATATTAGTATATATAAAAGATTTGGATATAAACATGGATGGATGGGATAGTAAGTTCTCAGGTGATAAAAGGTTGGTGGTGTTGTGAATTTCCCAAGATTTCCCAAGGATAAAGCTAGATAAAGATCAGCTGCAGAAGTGGTCAGTTGAAACAGCAGATGGAGTTTAATCCGGTGAAGAGTGAGGTATTGCACTTTGGCAGGTCAAAGATAAAGGGACAGCACATTGATAATGGCAGAACCCTTCACAGTGTTGATATCCAGAGGGATCTTGTGGTCCATCTCCATAACTCCCTGGAAGTGGCTACACAGGTTGGTAGGATGGCAAAGAAGGCCATTGGCATGCTTCCCTTTATTAGTCAAGACACTGAGTTCGTGGCTCACGAAGTTACGTTGTAGCTTTATACATCTCTGGTTCAGCCACACCTGAACTTTTGAATTCAATTCTAGTTGTCCCATTATTGAAGGATGTAGAGGCTTTGGAGAAGGTACAAAATAGGATGCCGCCTGGGATAGAGAGCATGTGCAATGCAAAGAGGTTGTATAGGGTTAGGGTATAGGTATAGGTTCTGGAGCAGCGGAGACTAGAGAGAACTTTATACGAGAAACAGAGTAGACAGCCACTACTTTTCTCCCATATTTGAAATGTATAACAGTAAAAAGGCATGCATTAAGATGAAAAAGGATGAATCCAAAGGAGCTGTCTGGGAAAAGCTTATACACAGAAGAGTGCTGGGGACCAGAATGTGTTGCCGGGGTCATAGTGAGGGCAAATGTAACAGAGGTGATTAAGCGGCTCTTAGATAGGCAGAATGGAAAGATCTGAACATTGTGCAGGCAGAAGGAATTTGTTTGGTTAGACATTTAATCGCTAGTTTACTGAGTTCACCGCAATATCATGGGCTGAAGGGCCTTTTCCTGTGCTGTACTGTCCAATGTTCTAATATATGAGTGTAAACAGCTTAGAACTAGCTGCAAATAAATGTTGAGTAGCTTATCCTGGTGTCAAATACAGCGCAAAGGTTGCAGACTATCTGATTCAGCCTCAGGTGATTCCAAAGGAGAAGGGTGCTCTCAATAATTAAACAGACATGCTGATAGATTCCAAAGACTGTAACTTCCATTTGCCCTATATTTGCCAGGAACAAGGTCTGCGCATCCAAATACTGGCTGTAGAAGAATGTGTTCAAACAAATTTGGTAATAGGAATTTCAGGTGGGGGGTTATATGGGAGGCAGGGTTTAAGGGTCGGCACAACATTGTGGGCCGAATGGCCTGTAATGTGCTGTACTATTCTATGTTCTATGTTCTATGTCATGTGAGATAAGCTGAGACTGAGCTGGCTATCAAAATTCACATCAAACTTGCTACATTTCAAGATGAAATGGAAAAAAGTTAGAAGAGGAAGAACTGGCCTACCAGGAACACAAGAGATAATGATGCAGGACTGAGGAAAGAAGCCTTTGCTGACAATTTTTGGATTCAGTTCGATTGATAAGAATGAAGCCAGATGAGAAGTGGCTTGGGCTCTTTGATGAAAGAGCTGAGGTACTGGAATAAAAAGGTGTGACCCGTCAGATAAGAGGCTGTTTAAAGAAGGGGCTCAATAATAAAGATTTTATTTGTGATCTTGATATAAGCATTCTTGGTGTTGTTTATCATTCAACCATAAATGAATATAGCAGACCTAAACAATGTTCCCCTGGGGCCAAAACATGCACAGCGCATGCAAGGCAGCGAGCACACATACAATTACGCAAAAAAAATATATTTTGCTCAGGTCCCTGAGTGACATGTCCTACAAGTTGATGGTGCAGTTCTCAGACAAACACACGCATGCAATCCAGCTTGCCATTCCACTGATCGAATACCGGAGGGCAGTACCAATGGGAGAAGCCAGCTCCCAAATGAGCATGGACGCCACCCTACACCACCTCTGGCGTCTTCTCTCCTGGACTGCAGCAACAGGCAAGCCCTCGGCTTAAGGCCCAGTCATTGCTACAACTGAGGCTGTTGCAGCTTCCCAGCCGTATCTGCAGAATTAAAAGGCAGAGATTTGGGAAGTGATAGTTTATCTAAAAATGTTTAAGACAAAGGTGAGGTTGACAGTGGATGTTGCAAAGGCTGAAAATGCATGGATTTTTTTCAATAAAAATGTTGTCAGGTTTATGCAGGTTGAGATCAAGCAACATGGTGGTCTCCGCAGAGTACAATCAGACTACAGTTTGTAAATGGGTGGCTGCTGCAGGACTGAGTTGGTGGTGGTGGCTGGCAGTGACAAGGCACAGATCAGGAAGGTGAGAAATGAAGGGAAGCTATATGATTGGCTATAACTTCATAGAGAAAGGTCTGAGCAGAGATGAATGGCAATTGATATTCAAGAAATAAAGAGTGCAGCACTCAAAACAAAGGTCAAATTATAAAGCTAGGGCAAATGAGAATTTGGTGAACTTGTCCAGTAAAATATTGATAGTGCAATTACTTTGTCCAAGAATACAAAAAATTGCAAGGAGTAGTGGACACAGTTCAGCCCATCATAAAAACTTGAGCCCCATCCGCAGACACTATCTACACTACCCGATGCTTTAGGAAAGCAGCCATTAGAATCAAAGACTCTTCCCTGCCTAAGCATCCTCTTGGCTTCCCACTTCTATTGGGCAGAAGACAATGAAACAGGAAAATATGCACCAGGATGTTCAAAGACAGCTTCTATCCTGCTGTTATTAGATTCTTGAAATGGCCTCTTATACAATAAGGATGAATCTACAATGTACCTTCTAATGACTTTGCTCTTTGTCTACAATACCTGCTCTACACTTTCTCTGTAACTGTAACACTATATTCTTCATTCTGTAATTCCTTTGTTCTTTGTACTACCGATGTACTTGTGTCTTGAAACAATCTGTATGCATGGCAGGCAAATCAAAGCTTTTCACTGTATATCTGAATTGGTAAATTGGTTTATTATTGTCACATGGCTACAGTGGTAAACTTGTCTTGCATACCATTCATACAGATCAATTAATTACAACAATGCATTGAGGTAGCTCAAGGGAAAACAATAACAGAATGCAGAATAAAGAGCAAAAGCTATAGAGAAAATGTAGTACAGGCAGTCAAATAAGGTCATGATGAGCTAGATTGTTCTAGGCGACTTTTCAGTAGTTTTATAGCAGTGTGATAGATGCTGTCCTTGAGCCTGGTGCTATGTGGTTTCTGGCTTTTGAATCTTCTACCTGGTGTGGGGGTGGTGGGTAGAAGAGACAATGGCCGAGGACAGTGGAGTCTTTGATTGCTTTGGCTGCTTTTGCAAGACAAGGAGAAGTGAGAAGACAAATTTCCATGGGTAGGCTGGTTTTCATGAAGTACTGAGCGGTGTCCGCAACTCTCTGCAGTTTCTAGTAGTCATAGGCAGAGCAGATTCAGAATCAGAATTAATATCACTGGCATATGTCGTGACATTTGTTGTTATGTGGTAGCAATACATTGCAATACATAATAATAACTACTGCGAATTACAGAAAGTACTGTATATACATTAAATTAAATGAGTAGTGTAAAAAAAGTAGTGAGGAAGTGTTCATGTGTATGATGTCCATTCAGAAATCTGATGGCAGAAGGGAAGAAGCTGTGCTATACCAAGCCAAGGTGCATCTGCATGGAGCATCGATAAAAAGGGTCAAAAGGGACATGCTGATTTACTTCAACCTCCTGAGGAATTAGAGGTGTTGTAGTGAGCTTTTATTGTTAAATGGTTGGACCGGAACAGGCTATGGTGATGTTCACTCTTAGAAACTCGAAGCTCTCATCTCTCCTGACCTCATCATCACTGATGTAAACAGGAGTATTTGCACCACCCCCGCCCCTTCCTGAATTCAATGGCCAGCTCTTCTGTTTTGCCGACATGCAGGCCAATGTTGTTACAGCACCATGTCACCAGCTCTCTACCTCCTTGCTACACTTTGAATCATCATTATATGAGATATGGCTCACTGAGGTGGTATCATCTGCAAACTTGTAGGCAGGATTAGAGCAGAATCTGGTCACAAGTCATGATTGAATAAGGAGTAGAGAAGAGGGCTTTAGCCACAGTTTGGAGAATAATCATGGCAGAGGCCTTTCAGTCTATATTTACTGTCTGCTATCTAGTTAATTAATGTTCAAATTTGTCACTGTACACTGTATTTCCCCACTCTCTCCACGTCTTGTTGAACTTAATTACCATTTTTATTCTTATTATCAGTTTGATTTGAGTAATTAAAGATATCAAAAATATTTATGTATTAAATATGCTAGTTTGTAAATTATATAACAACCAGACCTGGTCAGTAGTCAGTGATTTAACTCAATAATGCAATTAAATATTATTTAACTCCTGACAGAAGATGAGTTGTTTATTTAGAGTACAGACTTAATTATGTGAATATTACTTTCATTCGGGAACTTATGTCTGAGGAGACTGTTGTTGGGCTGAGTTCTGAAGACTGTTGAATACAAGTATTGTCAGTAAGTGGGACATATGATCATAAGGTGATTTGTGTGTTTGGAATGACCAAGCTGAAGCAATAACAGGAGACTATTGTGAAGGAGTGGATGGTGTGCTTCAGTTAATAGATAACACTAGGACATTACTAGTAACAGACTATAAAAACCAATAAGGTGGGCAACCATGCTAAAATTTCTTTTCAAAATTTAATTTGTCAAAAAAACCACGAATGACTTACTGTTGCCATCTATTACCACCTCCAGTTGTAACTGCATCCATCCCAGAAGCTTGTAACATGATGGGAAATCTGGACAAAGATGGGCAACTGCCAGAGGATACAAAAGCTCTGGTCCAGCTAAAGATGGATATTCTATGAAAGAAAGCAGATACAGGGAAAGGGAAATTCTCAGCAAGTCAAGCATCCTCTGTGAAGACAAAAGCAGAGGTATTGTTTCAGGTCGATGACCTTTGGTCAGGATGGGAGGTCTTCTCCTGAAACAGTAACATTGTTTCCATGAGTTCTAACATGTCTGAAGAATGCCATGTTGACACATGGACCTTGCCAGATGTGGGGTGGTCAAGTTGTTCAGGATATTGTACATTCCTTTCATTATTTATGCCTGGTGCTTTCAGTGTAGGGACCAAGATGCTCTGTGACTTCTTGCATGCTTCATCTACATCTTTATGAGTCATGGACCAGTGAGTCAATGGAAATGCTGCATTTTTAAAGATACCAAGAACTTTGTTGAAGCATATTCTCTGTCATTCTGAAACTCACTTTCTATGTTGGAGCTCAAACTAGAATGGGAGCAATTCTGTTGTCAACTGGTTGGGGGTCAGCCTAGTGGAGATGACAACGAACAGTCTGCTGAAAGAACTCATTGGGTTGAGCAGCATCTGTGGGAGGAAAGGAATTGTCAATGCTACAGATCAAAACCCTGTGTCAGGAATGAAGCTGCCAGATTTCAACCCGAAATGCCAATAATTCCTTTGCTCCCACCAATGCTGCCTATGTCTTTGAGTTCATCCTGCAAATTGATTGTGCTTCAGATTCCAGGATCTGTAATCTCTCGGGTCTCCTGGTGGAAATATCAGCTTGATTAGGTTGGACCAGTAGCCATGTGCACTTGTCATGGTCCATGTTATTGTATGTTCTTGTAGTTCCTCGCTTAATTGATGATGAAATCTTGCAGAAGCAGTGGGCATTTCTAAAATTCTTGCACTTAGTTCACTAAAGGACCAAGTGTTGGTTATAACAAGACTGTGCCGTCAATATCTCAACAATAGAATAACATAAGAATGTAAAAGAGAGAATCAGAACCAGGTTTATTATCACTGGCATGTGACATGAAATTTGTTAATTTAGCACCTGCAGTTCAATGCAATACACAATCTAGCAGAGAGAGAAAATAATAATAATAAATAAATAAAATAAAACATAAAAATAAATAAACAAGTAAATCAATTACGTAAATTGAATAGATTTTTTTAAATGTTCAAAAACAGAAAAACTGTATATTAAAAAAGTGAGGTAGTGTCCAAAGCTTCAGAGTCCATTCAAGAATCGGATGGCAGAGGAGAAGAAGCTGTTCCTGAATCATTGAGTGTGATCGCTTCTGTACCTCCTGCCTGATAATAACAGTGAGAATAGGACATGCCCTGGGTGCTGGAGGTCCTTAATAATGGACACTAGTTTTCTGAGACACCGCTCCCTAAAGATGTCCTTGGTATTTTGTAGGCTAGTTCCCAAGATGGAGCTGACTAGATTTACAACCTTCTGCAGCTTCTTTCAGTCCTGTGCAGTAGCCCTTCCATACCAGACAGTGATGCAGCCTGTGAGAATGCTCTCCACAGTACAATTGTAGAAGAGTTTGTGTGTATTTGTTGACATGCCAAATCTCTTCAAGCTCCTAATATAGTATAGCCTTCTTTATGACTACATCAATATGCTGGGACCAGGTTAGATCCCCAGAGATCCTGACACCCAGGAATTTGAAACTGCTCACTCTCTGCACTTCTGATCCCTCTATGAGGATTGGTATGTGTTCCTTTGTCTTACCCTTCCTGAAATCCACAATCAGCTCTTTTGTCTTACTGATGTTGAGTGCCAGGTTGCTGCTGTGGCACCGTTCCACTAGTGGGCACATCTCACTCCTGTACGCCCTCTCGTCTCCACCTGAGATTCTACCAACAATGGTTCCTAAAATGGCAAAGAGCATATCAAACTCTTGATTCAGTATTGCTCGAATGCATGAAGATTAGAAAATGGACACTGTCCAGAAGCTGGGACCTGCTGGTAGCATGGTCCGGGTTTCCAGAGTGAACTCCAGACATGTACAGTAGATGTCCATCATTGCTGTTACCAACAAAGCAAACACTAACAATTCCATTTTTAATTTAGTGCTACATTTTGTTTGGTATTGCCCATTGAAGTGCTATGAGATGTTTTACTATTTTAAATGTTCGGTAAGTCCAAGTGGTTGTTGCTGTGCACTTTGAAACAGGAATTAGCCATCATGTCTATTCCACTATTTAGTTTGATTACAGCTAATCTTTTACTGCAGCAGTTCCCTTCATAACTTGAAATCTACTGATACTGTATCCACCTTGAATAAACTCAGTGGCTGAGCTTCTCAGGTAGGAATTCATCACTCTCTAGGTGAAGAAATTTCTTTTTATTTAGTTCTGGATGACTGACTCCTTAATTTGTGACTGTGAACCTGGTTCTTCGCAACTCAGCCAGGGGAAACATCATCACTGAATCTACACTTTCAAGCCCATTTAGAATTTTGTACATTTTAATGAGATCATCTTCCATTCTTCTAAATTCGAATGAGTTTAAGTCCAATTTATCTAATCTTTCCTGACATGACAAACCCATTGATCCTTCATTTCACTTCCACTATCACAAGTAAATTATACCACAGATAATGAGACCAATATCCCTGATGCAATTTTACTGGGACCTCTTACAGTGGGAGCAAGACATCTCTATTCTTGTACACGGAACCGTCAATTGTGATTTAGTTAGACTCAGAGTTGGTATCTTCATGTGATCACACCATTCCAGAAACTTGTGACCTTTCTGAGGTCACCAAGGCGGATCAACTTGTCTTCTGCTGGAACTCCATCTGGAGTTGCTCAAGTTTGGAGTGCAATTCCTTTCTGGCTTATCTGTTGCTTTCAAGTTTGGGGCAAATGCGCTGTTGACTGTAGCGTTCAGGTTCCACACTAGAGTGAGCCAGAGGGTCATGAAACATTTGCTTAAACCACTAGGGAATTGCAGACTACCATTTTCATAATTAAGAAATCAAGCCCAAGATGACTGTCTTCCAGTTTGTTCTTTTGAGAAGAAGATGCAGCTGCTACCTTGATCATCAAGATGACGTCTGAAATGCTACTGTCAGATCATTCACCGAATCCCCACGTGCAAAAGTACCATGTTCACCTAGTTCTCCCAGATCTTCAAATGTGATGAAAATACGTAATTGCAAAACATATAAAACCAAATAACTGCAGAAATTGTGAAAATAGCCCAGAATAAGTAGATAATAAAGTATTAAATGAAACTTCAAATAGCTTTAAGAGTCACACAAGATGGACATTACAAAAATTGATGTCAGGATCTAAGATGTCAAATCAAATCAGATTTTCTTCTCTTTACATAAAAATAATGTCTGAAAGCACAGTCCTAGTCAGGTACCTCCTGTTAGAAAAGTTTTACCTTAATGCGAGGGGTTATTTATATGTTTGTGGCCTAAGGTAGAAGGAGTCAATTTTAAAAAACCGAGCACATTTATTTTTCAGCATAGTCCCCTCCTACATTTACACACTTAGTCCAGCGGTCGTGGAGCATACGGATCTTGGACCTCCAGAAAATGTCCACAGCAGGAGTGATTGTTAAGTTCATGGCCTAGGGTAGAAGGAGATGAGTTATATAGCTCTCGTTACATGCACGTGCAGGTCAATGCTTTGAGTGATTATGCAGAAAGTTTGAAGTTAAAACTCATCTCCGTCTACCTTAGGCCACGGTCCAAGATCCGTATGCTCCACGACTGCTGGACTAATGTAGGAGGGGACTATGTTGAAAAATAAATGTGCCAGGTTTTCTAAAATTGACTCCTTCTACCCTAGGCCATGAACTTATCAATCAGCCTTTGTACATCAAAGCACAATTTTACAACATCTGTAATTCTGACCTGAGTCAAAGTGAAACTGCATTCTAAACACTAGCTTTTCATTTAGTTTAATTTAGCAGCACAAGTATGTCATTCCTCTGTCTCAATCACAAGCAGTAAATTAATTGACCCTAAACTAGCAGACAGAAGTCAGATCAAAAGGACCAATTCAGACAGCTAAGATGAGCAGTTACTGGAAACAAAGAGTAAAAATGGCAACTAAAGATTTTTCATTATGGCCAACTAATTATCAGGAATTCTGGACTTAACTATTCAGGCATAGAATTAAAAACCTTAATTATATTGTCACCTTTATCCAGTGCTTCTCGAGCCTACAGGCGAATCCATTTACTCTAATTGCTAGTGATCAGGAGAAGTTGATGGCAATATCTGTGAAGAGGAAAAGCTGTACACAGTCAGAATTAGAGAGGTGATACTTTCCACCAGTGCAGTCTGCCAGCATCAGCTTGGCAGAATAATGAAAGTATTTTAATGGGACAAACACGCACTGCAGGATTCAAATCTGATTCTAGTGGGAGGCCACATTACTGTGAGAAAAAAAACAAAAGACTTTTGTCCTAAAAAATCCAAGAGAAGAGGTTAAGTAACCTTGCTTCTAATTTTTCAATGTTGTTAAATATGATGGTTGTTACTTTATGACCCAGGGCTGCTGTGAGATTGGAGAGCACTGTAAATCACCCTGGCATGATATCATTGGAGCCAAAAATAAATCGGAGCAAAGCGAAGCAAGTTGAACCAGGTATTTCCTGCAGCATCCGCTGATGTCAGCTGTGATGTTAAATAGGGGTGAGAGGTGAGCATGTGATCAGTGAAGCAAGCATCAGGACTCTTTGGCTTGAGCCCCACACAGTTTTAATTGTACCTGGCTTGACTCCTGCCTGCTTAGGGTAGCCACGATATCAGGCTGGAGACAGAAGTCATTGTGGCCGTGTACACTCAGGAATCTTTCCCAGCCTTTAGTGAGCTGTGGATGCTGCAGTGAGGTGCTGTGAAGAGCCCCTTCGTTTCCAATTGGAGCCTGGACACTGCTGATGGATGCCAAGGTCTAATCTCTCCCACCAAATGTATGCAGCCTCGGACCATCAGAATCCATAACCAACTGCGAGCAACAGTGCATGAGATCTTGCTTACAATTCTTTTTGAAGCACTTGCATGCAGCATTCTGCCAGAACAAAAGGAAAACAAAACTGAATTTTCCCGAAGACAACATAAAGAAGTTTGTTTCACAATTATAGAGGGCATTCTTTCTACATTCTGCCAGTGCATCCACCGTTCTCTGACACACCCTGACTACTCACAGGAAGTTGTCAGGTTACATGTAATGATCCAATCGGATCACACCTCAATATACTGAAGGAAATCGGAAAGAGCAACAAACGATTAGGACTTAAACACTGGGTTTTAAAAAAGCACATTTTCAAAGTTAACTGCTAAAACTGAAAATAATCTATCTATTCTGACAATCTTTTGGCAATACTTCAGTCACTAAATTGCACCCTGAGCAACAAAAATAACAATCTAAATTGGGTAGAGGAAAATTATTTCCATTAAATAGGAAATGGCATTTTCTGCATTCAAATTGTATTAGTTTTCATTCTAACCAGGAAACATGGCCATCATTTCTCTAGGTTCACTAAACAACCCAAGGCATCTGAGGAGACAATAAAGATGATTCTATGACCCTGGAATCCCAGTGGGGATGACCCAACCAGTGCTGCAATTATTAAAATTCTCTTAATAACTGCTTGCGTTTGGCAGGAAATAGATGGAAAGTGAATCAATCAACAGGAAAACTAAGCAGTGTTGGAATCCACATCCTGTATCCTGCCTGGGTTTGGAAATACAACTCTTGTAATCGAGGAATATCGACAAAACCTAATACGTAGAAGAAGCTTGGGTGATTCTCAGACCATACAATATTTGTAAATGCAATATTATCACATCCAAATTCTGACCTATTATCCCACCAACTTTTGCATTAATCTCCTTTGTGATTTCTACCAGATCCAAAATGTTCTCACCACCAATCATAACTTCCCCTCAGAGGCTCTTCATATTGTGACTCCTTAATCCACTCTTCTGTCCCCACCCACCACTCCCCACCTCATGGAATCTTTCCTTGCAACTAGAGAAGATAGTCTGATCATCTTCCCATCATCCAGGGACCCAAACTACTGCAGGTGAGGCAGCAAATCCCATGCACCTTTTCAATCTCCTCTACTGCATTCAGTGTTCACAAAATAGCCCCCTCTACATTGGGGAAAAAAGCAATGTAGATTGTATGATCACTTTGCAAAGTGGCTGCACCCCGTCATCTTGAGTTTGCAGTTATATGCTTCTTCAATTCTCAGTGCTATCCCCATTCCAACCTTTCTGTCTGTGAGCTCTTCCACTGCTTCAGTGTAACCTAATATGAACCAGAGGAATAACATCTGTCTGGGCACTATGCAATCCTCTGGAATTAGTACCGAATTTTCCATCTTCATGTAAACTGTTCTTTTATTGTTACCACATCATGTGGTGTCTCTTTCTTGGCTCATTTCTATAATGGTGAGTACTCATGCTCCTTATCTTATGATTATCTTGAATAACACTCTCAATTCAGTAATCTTACTTTTTCAACTACCCTCCCTATTCCACCCTAAACCCACTTTGAAAACAATAACTCTTCATGTCTTCCTCCGATTATGATAAGAGTCCGTAATTCAAACTGGCTTCTCTTTCCACTGATGTTGGCTGAGTTCTTTCAGTATGATCTGTTTTGCTTCAGTTATTGCAAGGGAGAACTGCAACATTAGCTTATTTCAGTACAAACCAGTAGAGGTGATTCTCTTCTTTCTCTGCTTTTGATCTGTCCACCTGCTTCACAAATTTATTCAACAATCCAGCCTCCCTGAAGGTACAAGTTCACCATATGGTCTAAGTGAAGAAATCTCTCTTTATCGCTCATCCTGAGAGATTAGGGCTTGGGTCTCAATTATGCACAATATATATGGAAATGATTTGGATAAAAGTGCAGAATGTAATATTACATAGTTACTATTTTACCAAACTAGGTGGATTTGTGAGGTGTGAATTTGGAAAGAAGCTTCAAGACGACATAGGCTAAGTGAGTGGATGAAGAGTTGGCAGGTACAGTTAACATGGTTAAAAATGAAGTTCTCTATTTGTTTTAGAAAAAATGTAACTAATGTTAGAATGGGAAGTACTGATGGGCAAAGGGGCTTGGATATTCCAGTGCACGGGTCACTGAAAGCAAACTTGCAGTTGCAACTGGTTTTCAGAAGGCAAATTGCAAGTGGACTCAGTTTCCAAAGCAAGGAATTGAAGTGGATACATTGGCTTACCGTTGTCGCAGTGAAAAGCTTCTCCTGCGTACTTTTCATACAGATCCATTCATTTCATAGTGCATTGAGTACAAAATAAAACAATATGCAATAAGGTACAACAGCAACAAGAAAAGTGCCGTGCAAGCAGATAATAAGGTGCAAGACCATAGTGGGGAAGATTGTGAAGTCAGGAGTCCATCTTCTCATACTAGCGAACCATTCAGTAGTCTCATAACAGCAGAGTAGAAGCTGTCCTTGAGCCTGGTCGATGTTGGTACAACTATACTGGGCCTTGGTAAAACCACAACAGTACAGTGTACAGGTCTGATATTCTTAGGTAAGAAAGGAGTGCAGTGAATATTGCCCAGACTGATACCTGGTGTGGCAGGACAGCCACATGAGGAGAGAATAGGTCAACTGGATTGATATTCAAGAGTATTTATTAGAGTGAGATGGTTCTACAGTGGTGAGACTAAATGCAGACTGGGTGACCATTTCACAGAGCTTGAGTTCAAAATTCAAGGTAAATTTATTATCAAAGTACATATATGTCACCACATCCTACCTTGAGATTTGTTTACTTGCAGGCATTCATAATAGAACAGAGAAATACAATAGAATCAATGAAAAGCTACACACAAAGACTGACAAACAATCAGCAAAAATGGCAAACTGTGCAAATAAAAGATAAATAAACAAACAATTAAACAAATATTACTGAGAAGATGAGTTGTAGAGTCTTTGAAAGTGAGTCCATAGGTTGTGGAATCAGTTCAGAGTTGAGGTGAGTGAAGTTATCCACTCTGGTTCAGGAGCCTGACAGTTGAAGGGTAATAACTATTCCTGAATCTGGAGCTCCTGTATCTCCTTCCTGATGGGAGGATTAAGAGAGCACGACCTGGATGATGGGGTCCTTAATGATGGAGGCTGCTTTTTTGGTGGGAGTGCTTCTTGTAGATGTGTTCATGGTGGAGAAGGCATTGTCTGTAATGGACTGGGCTGTATTCATTACTTTTCATTGGCTTTTCTGTTTTTGGACATTGATGTTTCCATACCACGCCATGATGCAACACTCTCCACTGTGCATCTCTAGAAATCTGTCTAAGTTTCAGCTGACACAACAAATCTGCGTTAACTTCTATGAAAGTAGAGGCAACATTATACCCTCTTTGTGAAGACATTTGCACAAGTTGAGTGTTGATAGATCCTCTGATATGATAACGCCAAGGAGTTTAAAATTACTGGCCCTCCACGTAGATGTGCTCAGTGGTAGGGAGGGCTTTACCCTCGATGAACTGGGCTGTATCCACTACTTTTCCATTCAAGGGCATTGGTGTTTCCATACCAGTGCATTATGCAACCAGTCAATATTCTCCCTACCAAACACCTACAGAAGTTTGTCAGTTTTAGATGAAATGCTCATTCTTTACAAACTTCTAAGAAAGTAGAGGTACTGCCATGATTTCTTCTAATGACATTTACATGCTGAACCCAAAACAGGTCTTCTGAAATGATAACACCAAGGAATTTAAAGTTGCAGATCCTCTTCTCCTCCAATCCACTCGTGAGGACAGGCTCATGGATCTCCAGCTTCTTCCTCTTGTAGTAATTAATCAACTCTTTGATTTTGCTGATATTGAGTGAGAGGTTGCTGTTGTACCACCATTCAACCAGATTTTCAATCTCTCTCCTATATTTGTTACCACCCTTGATACGGCCCATGACAGTGGTGTCATCAGCAAACTTAAATTACAGCTTGACATTGGAGTTGTGCTGAGCCACATGGTCATTATTATAAAACGAGTAGGACAGGGGCTTAAGCACTCAGCCTGTGGTGCACCTGTGCAGATGGTGATTGTAGAGATGTTGCTAAATATCTGACTGCACTGACTGGGGTCTGCAAATGAGGAAACCAAGGATTCAGTTGTAAGGGGTGGAATCAAGGCCTAGGTCTTGGAGCACAGTGATTAGTTTTGAGGATATGTTAGTGTTGAATGCTATTGCTGTAGTCAATGAAGAAGATCCTTCATTGCCCTGATGTTCCAGAGCTGAGTGAAGAGCCAATGAAGTGGCATCTGCTGTTAACTTGTTGTGACGGTAGGCAAACTGAAGCAAATCCAAGTCACTCCTCAGACAAGTAAGTTTCATGACCAACCTCTCAAAGAACTTCATCATAGTGGATGGAAGTGCTCCTCGTGATTGAGGAAGGTTACCAATTCCTCCTAGGGCACCAGTGTGCTTGAATCAGGTGGGTACCTCAGACTGCCAAAGTGAAAGGTTGAGGATGTCAGTAAGCACTCCAGCCAATTGATTAGCACCGGTCTGCAGCGCTCAGCCAGGTACACCCCCTGGTGCCAGATGCTTTCTGTGAGTTCACCCTCTTGAAGGAAGCTCTCACGTCAGCCACAGATGGAACTCAAAGAGTCATTGGGAGCTGAGGGAGTTCATAAATGTGGCTCCATGTTCTGCCAGTCAAAGTGAGCAGAAAGAGCCTTAAATTCATCTGGGAGTGAAAGCTGGTTGACATTTTATTGCTTGTTTTTGCTTTGTAGGAGATGATAGCATTCAAGCCCTGCCAAAGCTGTGGAGCATCCTTCTGTGATTCAAGTTTGGTCCAGAATTGGGACGTCGCATGTGAGGTGGCTTTCTAGAGGTTATACCTTGACCTCCTATGCTTTGCTGGGTCACCAGTTCTGAATGTCATCTATCTAGCAGATTGAAAATCTCTTAGTTCATCCAGAACTTCTGATTGGGGAAGACTCTGAGTGATTTTGTGGAAACACGCTCATCCAGAATGTTTTGACAAGAGTGGCGTATTCGTTCAGGTCCTCTCGTAAGTCCTTGAACATGGCCCAGGCCACCAACTCGAAGCAATCCTGTAGCTGCCCCTTTGCCTCACATCAACTCATTTTTGTTATCCTTATCTCTGGTGTCTTGCTCTTTAGCTTTTGCCTATACCCAGGCAGGAGGAGGATAGCCAGATGATCAGATTTCCCAAAATCCAGTCAAGGAATGCAAAGACACATTCCTATTGGCAGTGTAGCAATGGTCTAGTACGTTGGACTCTCTACTGGAACAGAAGATGTGCGGATGGTAATTGGGCAGAGATATTTTCAAGCTAGCCTGACTGAAGTCCTTGGCAAGGATGTGAAAGGTGCCAAGCTAAGCTGTTTCTTGTTTGTTAATAATGGCATTCAATATATCAAGTGACGGAGCTAGAGATATTTCTGCTGACATGGACTGACTGTGGCCATTCTGCCAAGAAGTCCAAGATACAGTTACAGAGAAAGGTGCTGAGACCCAACAAGGACAAGTTTCCCACCAGCTCCTGATGGATGATCGTATTAAACGTCCGACTGACATTGATAAATGGCATCCTGCCATATAAAGCACCATTTTCCAGGAGGGACAGGATGGAGTGGAGTGCAGAGGCTAAGTCATCATCAATGGACCTATTTATCAATCTATCTGTCTATCTATATATTTACTTAGAGATACAGCACAGAACAGTTCCCTCCGGCCCACCCCCCAGTAACACACCAATTTAACTCCAGCCTAATTACATGACAATTTACAATGACCGATTAACCTATTAACCAATATGTCTTTGGATTGTAGGGGAAGACCCACACAAACATGGTAAGGACATATAAGATTTCTTACAGAGAATGCTGGAATTGAACTCCAAACTCTGACATCCCAAGCTGTAATAGAACACAGAACACAGAACAGTAGAGCACATTACAGGCCCTTCGGCCCACAGTTGTGCCGACCCTTAAACCCTGCCTCCCATATAACCCCCCACCTTAAATTCCTCCAAATACCTGTCTAGTAGTCTCTTAAATTTCACTAGTGTATCTGCCTCCACCACTGACTCAGGCAGTGCATTCCACACACCAACCACTCTCTGAGTGAAAAACCCTCCTTTAATATCCCCCTTGAACTTCCCACCCCTTACCTTAAAGCCATGTCCTCTTGTATTGAGCAGTGATGCCTTGGGGAAGAGGCGCTGGCTGTCCACTCCATCTATTTCTCTTACTATCTTGCATACCTCTATCATGTATCCTCTCATCCTCCTTCTCTCCAAAGAGTAAAGCCCTAGCTCCCTTAATCTCTGATCATAATGTATACTCTCTAAACCAGGCAGCATCCTGGTAAATCTCCTCTGCACCCTTTCCAACGCTTCCACATTCTTCCTGTAGTGAGGTGACCAGAACTGGACACAGTACTCCAAGTGTGGCCTAACCAGAGTTTTATAGAGCTGCATCTTTACCTCACGACTCTTAAACTCTATCTCTCGACTTATGAAAGCTAATGCCCCATAAGTTTCTTAACTACCCTATCTACCTGTGAGGCAACTTTTAGAGATCTGTGGATGTACCCCCAGATCCCTCTGCTCCTCCACACTACCAAGTATCCTGCCAAACTCTGCCTTGGAGTTTGTCCTTCCAAAGTGTACCACCTCACACTTCTCCGGGTTGAACTCCATCGGCCACTTTTCAGCCCACTTCTGCATCCTAAGAATGTTTCTCTGCAATCTTCAATAATCCTCTACACTATCCACAACACCACCAACCTTTGTATCGTCTGCAAACTTGTCAACCCACCCTTCTACCCCCACATCCAGGTCGTTAATAAAAATCACAAAAAGTAGAGGTCCCAGAACAGATCCTTGTGGGACACCACTAGTCACAACCCTCCAATCTGAATGTACTCCCTCCACCACGACCCTCTGCCTTCTGCAGGCAAGCCAATTCTGAATCCACCTGGCCAAACATCCCTGGATCCCATGCCTTCTGACTTTCTGAATAAGCCTACTGTGTGGAACCTTGTCAAATGCCTTACTAAAATCCATGTAGACCACATCCACTGCACTACCCTCATCTATATGCCTGGTCACCTCCTCAAAGAACTCTATCAGGCTTGTTAGACACGATCTGCCCTTCACAAAGCCATGTTGACTGTCCCTGATCAGACCATGATTCTCTAAATGCTCATAGATCCTATATCTAAGAATCTTTTCCAACAGCTTTCCCACCACAGACTTAAGGCTCACTGGTCTATAATTACCCTGACTATCCCTACTACTTTTTTTGAACAGGGGGACAACATTTGCTTCCCTCCAATCCTCCGGTACCATTCCCATGGGCAATGAGGACGTAAAGATCCTAGCCAGAGGCTCAGTAAACTCTTCCCTCACCTCGTGGAGCAGCCTGGGGAATATTCTGTCAGGCCCCTGGGACTTATCCATCCTAATGTATTTTAACAACTCCAGCACCTCCTTTCCCTTAATATCAACATGCTCCAGGACATCAACCTCACTCATATTGTCCTCACCGTCATCAAGTTCCCTTTCATTGGTGAATATCGAAGAGAAGTATTCATTGAGGACCTCGCTCACTTCCACAGCCTCCAGGCACATCTTCCCACTTTTATCTCTAATCAGTCCTACTTTCATTCCTGCCATCCTTTTGTTCTTCAGAGAATTGAAGAATGCCTTGGGGTTTTCCTTTACCCTACTCGCCAAGGCCTTCTCATGCCCCCTTCTTGCTCTTCTCTGCCCCTTCTTAAGCTCCTTTCTTGCTACCCTATATTCCTCAATAGACCCATCTGATCCTTGCTTCCTAAACCTCATGTATGCTGCCTTCTTCCACCTGACTAGATTTTCCACCTCACTTGTCACACATGGTTCCTTCACCCTACCATTCTTCATCTTCCTCACTGGGACAAATTTATCCCTAACATCCTGCAAGAGATCCCTAAAAATCAACCAAATGTCCATAGTACATTTCCCTGCAAAAACATCATTCTAATTCACGCCCTCAAGTTCTAGCCTTATAGCCTCATAATTTGCCCTTCCCCAATTAAAAATTTTCCTGTCCTCTCTGATTCTGTCCTTTTCCATGATAATGCTAAAGGCCAGGGAGTGGTGGTCACTGTCCCCCAGATGCTCACCCACTGACAGGTCTGTGGCCTGATCCAGTTCGTTACCTAATACTAGATCTAGTATGCATTCCCCCAGTCAGTCTGTCAACACACTGTGACAGGAATCCGTCCTGGACACACTTAACAAACTCTGCCCCGTCTAAACCATTGGAACTAATTAGGTGCCAATCAATATCAGGGAAGTTAAAGTCACCCATGATAACAACCCTGTTATTTTTGCACCTTTCCAAAATCTGCCTGCCAATCTGCTCCTCGGTATCTCTGCTGCTACCAGGGGGCCTATAGAATACTCTCAATAGAGAAACTGCTCCCTTCCTGTTCTTGACTTCCACCCATTCTGACTCAAAAAAGGATCCTGCTATATTACCCACCCTTTCTGTAGCTGTAATAGTACCCCTGACCATTAATACCACTCTTCCTCCCCTTTTCACCCCTCTCTATCCCTTTCAAAGCACTGAAATCTAGGAATATTGAGAATCCATTTCTGCCCTGGTCTCTGTTAATGGCTACTATATCATAATTCCATGTATGTATCCATGCTCTCAGTTCATCACCTTTGTTCCTGATGCTTCTTGCATTGAAGTACCCGTACTTTAGCCCTGCTACCTTACTACCTTTACACACCCTGTATTCTGCTTCTCTTTCCTCAAAGCCTCTTTATATGTTAGATCTGGCTTTACTCCATGCACTATTTTGCAGTTCTTGCATGACCTTTATCCTCCTCCACCTCACTATCTGCTCTAACACTCTGTTTCCCCTCCCCCTACAAATCTAGTTTAAACCCCCACCCCCCAGAGCAGCACTAGCAAACCTTCCCACAAGGATGTTAATCCCCCTCTAGTTCAGGTGCAACTTGTCCCGCCGGGACAGGTCCCATCTTCCCTGGAACAAGGCCCAATTGTCCAGAAACATGAAGCCCTCCCTCCTGCACCAACTCCTTAGCCACGTATTTAGCTGCATTATCTTCCTATGTCTAGCCTCACTAGCACGTGGCACGGGTAGCAATCCTGAGATTGCAACCCTGGAGGTCCTGTCCTTCAACTTTGCACCTAACTTTTGGAGAAGGAAGCCAGAGAATCGGAAAGGGAGAGCGGCGGGAGCCATTTTGATTTTTTCTTCTTCTCAGCTGAGTTAAGAGAGGCGGAACTGCACAGACGTGTGACGTCAGGCAGTGAAGTGGGGAAGATTTTAAAAGGACACAGCCTTATACAGCAGGCAGTGGAGTGAGCCGGGAACAGAGTGAAGGCTTAAGGGCTTGGGCTCAACGGGCTTAGGCGGAAACGGGCGAGGCAAGGTAGGTTTAGGTTTCAGTTTTTCCTGTTATTTGAGGAAAGGGGAAGTATGAGTGTGAGGGCAGCTTGTTGTTCTCGGTGTCGGATGTGGGAGGTCCTGGAGTCTCCTGGCCTCCCGGACGACCATATCTGCACCAGGTGCACCGAGCTGCAGCTCCTGAGGGACCAGGTTAGGGAACTGGAGCTTCGTCTGGTCAGGGAGAGTGAGGAGTTGACAGAGAGGGGTTACAGGCAGGTGGTCACACCGGGACCACGGGAGGCAGACAGGTGGGTCACGGATAGGAGGGGGAAGGGGAAGAGTCAGGTACTTGAGAGTACCCCAGTGGCTGTACCCCTTGACAATAAGTACTCCAGTTTGAGTACTGTTGGGGGGGGGGGACAGCCTACCTGGGGGAAGCAACAGTGGCCGTGCCTCCGACACAGAGTCCGGCCCTGTAGCTCAGAAGGGTAGGGAAAGGAAGAGGAAGGCAGTAGTGATAGGGGACTCGATAGTTAGGGGGTCAGATAGGTGATTCTGTGGACGCAGTCAGGAGACCCGGCTGGTAGTTTGCCTCCCTGGTGCCAGGGTCTGGGATGTTTCTGATCACGTCCAAGATATCCTGAAGTGGGAGGGTGAGAAGCCAGAGGTTGTGGTACATATAGGTACCAATGACATAGGTAGGAAAAGGGAAGAGGTCCTGAAAGGAGAATATAGGGAGTTAGGAAGGGAGTTGAGAAGAAGGACCACAAAGGTAGTAATCTCAGGATTACTGCCTGTGCCATGCGACAGTGAGAGTAGGAATAGAATGAGGTGGAGGATAAATGCATGGCTGAGGGATTGGAGCAGCAGGCAGGGATTCAAGTTTCTGGATCATTGGGACCTCTTTTGGGGCAGGCGTGACCTGTACAAAAAGGACGGGTTACACTTGAATCCTAGGGGAACTAATATCCTGGCAGGGAGATTTGCTAATGTTCCTGGGGAGACTTTAAACTAGAATGGTTGGGGGAGTGGGAATCAATTTGAAGAGACTAGGGGAGAGGAGGTTAGTTCACAAATAGAGAAAGCTAGTAGACAGTGTGTGAGGGAGGATAGGCAGGTGATAGAGAAGGGGAGCGCTCAGACCAAAGATGTAGGGGAGAAGGAAGAAAAAGATAATAAAGTTGTTTGCACCATTAGGGATAAACAGAGAGGAAGAGGTGGAGAATTTCTTAAATGCATTTATTTTAATGCTAGGAGGCTAGGAGCATTGTAAGAAAGGTGGATGAACTTAGAGCATGGATTGATACCTGGAAATATGATGTTGTAGCTATTAGTGAAACATGCTTGCAGGAGGGGTGTGATTGGCAGCTAATTATTCCTGGATTTTGTTGTTTCAGGTGTGATAGAATCGGAGGGACAAGAGGGGGAGGTGTTGCATTGCTTGTCAGAGAAAATATTACAGCAGTGCTCTGGCAGGATAGAATAGAGGGCTCATCTCGAGAGACTATTTGGGTGGAATTGAGGAATGGGAAAGGTGTAGTAACACTTATAAGGGTGTATTATAGACCACCTAATGGGGAGCGAGAATTGGAGGAGCAAGTTTGTAAGGAGGTAGCAGATATTTGTAGTAAGCACAAGGTTGCAATTGTGGGAGATTTTAATTTTCCACACATAGACTGGGAAGCCCATTCTGTAAAAGGGATGGATGGTTTGGAGTTTGTAAAATGTGTGCAGGATAATTTTTTGTAGCAATACATAGAGGTACCAACTAGAGAAAGGGCAGTGTTGGATTTTCTGTTAGGGAATGAGATAGGTCAGGTGACAGAGGTATGTGCTGGGGAGCACTTTAGGTCCAGTGATCACAATGCCATTAGTTTCAATATAATTATGGAGAAGGATAGGACTGGACCCAGGGTTGAGATTTTTGATTGGAGAAAGGCTAACTTTGAGGAGATGCAAAAGGAATTAGAAGGAGATTGGGACAATTTGTTCTATGGGAAGGATGTAACAGAGAATGGAGGTCATTTAGAGGTGAAATTTTGAGGGTACAGAATCTTTATGTTCCTGTTAGGTTGAAAGGAAAGGTTAAAAGTTTGAGAGAGCCATGGTTTTCAAAGGATATTGGAAACTTGGTTTGGAAAAAGAGAAAGATCTACAATAAATATAGGCAGCATGGAGTAAATGAGGTGCTCGAGGAATATAAAGAATGTAAGAAGAATCTTAGGAAAGAAATTAGAAAAGCTAAAAGAAGGTACAAGGTTGCTTTGGCAAGTAAGGTGAAAATAAATCCAAAGGGTTTCTACAGTTATATTAATAGCAAAAGGATAGTGAGGGATAAAATTGGTCCCTTAGAGAATCAGAGTGGACAGCTATGTGTGGAGCCAAAAGAGATGGGAGAGATTTTGAACAATTTCTTTTCTTCGGTATTCACTAAGGAGAAGGATATTGAATTGTGTAAGGTAAGGGAAACAAGTAGGGTAGTTATGGAAACTATAATGATTAAAGAAGAGGAAGTACTGGAGCTTTTAAAGAATATAAAAGTAGATAATTCTTCAGATCCTGACAGGATATTCCCTAGGACCTTGAGGGAAGTTAGTGTAGAAATAGCAGGGGCTCTGACAGAAATATTTCAAATGTCATTAGAAATGCGGATAGTGCCAGAGGTTTGGCGTATTGCTCATGTGGTTCCATTGTTTAAAAAGGGTTCTAAGAGTAAACCTAGCAATTATCGGCCTGTAAGTTTGACATCAGTGGTGGGTAAATTAATGGAAAGTATTCTTAGAGATGGTATATATAATTACCTGGATAGACGGTCTGTTTAGGAACAGTCAACATGGATTTGTGCGTGGAAGGTCATGTTTGACAAATCTTATTGAATTTTTTGAAGAGGTTACTAGGAAAGTTGATGAGGGTAAAGCAGTGGATGTTGGCTATATGGACTTCAGTAAGGCTTTTGACAAGGTTCCGCACAGCAGGTTAGTTAGGAAGGTTCAATCATTAGGTATTACTATTGAAGTAGTAAAATGGATTCAACAGTGGCTGGATGGGAGACACCAGAGAGTAGTGGTGGATAACTTTTTGTCAGATTGGAGGCCAGTGACTAGTGGTGTGCCTCAAGGATCTGTATTCGGTCCAATGTTGTTTGTCATACACATTAATGATCTGGATGATAGGGTGGTAAATTGGATTAGTAAGTATGCAGATAATACTAAGATAGGTGGTGTTATGGATAATGAAGTAGGTTTTCAAAGCTTGCAGAGAGATTTAGGCCAGTTAGAAGAGTGGGCTGAAAGATGGCAGATGGAGTTTAATGCTGATAAGTGTGAGGTGCTACATTTTGGTAGGAATAATCCAAATAGGACATACATGGTAAATGGTAGGGCATTGAGGAATGCAGTAGAACAGAGTGATCTAGGAATAATGGTGCATAGTTCCCCAAAGGTGGAATCTCATGTGGATAGGGTGGTGAAGAAAGCTTTTGGTATGCTAGCCTTTATAAATCAAAGCATTGAGTATAGGAGGTGGGATGTAAAATTGTACAAGGCATTGGTGAGGCCAAATTTAAAGTATTGTGTACAGTTCTGGTCACAGAATTACAGGAAAGATGTCAACAAATTAGAGAGAGTGCAGAGGAGATTTACTAGAATGTTACCTGGGTTTCAGCACCTAAGTTACAGAGAAAGGTTGAACAAGTTAGGTCTTTATTCTTTGGAGCGTAGAAGGTTGAGGGGGGACAATAGAGGCAATTAAAATTATGAGGGGGATAGATAGAGTTGACATGGATAGGCTTTTACCATTGAGAGTAGGGGAGATTTAAACAAGAGGACATGAGTTGAGAGTTAAGGGACAAGAGTTTTGGGGTAACACAAGGGGAAATTCTTTACTCAGAGAGTGGTAGCTGTGTGGAACAAGCTTCCAGTAGAAGTGGTAGAGGCAGGTTTGATTTCGTCATTTAAAAAAAAATTGGATAGATATATGGACAGGAAAGGAATGGAGGGTTATGGGCTGAGTGCAGTTAGGTGGGACTAGGTGAGAGTAAGCGTTCAGCACGGACTAGAAGGGCTGAGATGGCCTGTTTCCATGCTGTGAGTGTTATATGGTTATATTATTCTGAGCATAGGAAGAAGAGTGACATTATGGAAATGCTTAAAATGATGAGAGGTGTAGTTAATGTGGAGAGTAACAGTCTTTTCCCCAGGGCTGGGGATCCAACACTAAGGAGCACAGATTGAAGGTGAGAGGGGAAAGACTCAGAAAGGGGCTGAGGGGCAACTTCTAATGCAGAGGCTGGAGAGCACATGGAACCGGCTATCAGAAGGAGTAGTATCATTGAAGAAGAATTTGGATAGGTACATGGAGGGGCTGGCCTTAGAGGGATATTAGTTCAATGCAGGGAACTGGGAGTAGCTGGATATGCACTGTGTCAGCATGGTGTTGTTGGGCAGAAAGGCCTGCATCTGTGTTGGATTCCTTTATGATTCTGTTACTACGACTCTTCAAGCTTGGCAAACATCCGGCTATGAGGGAAAAAACAAATGTAAGCATCCCAAACAAATGTCAACTAAAACATAGTAATAACGAATTAACAGCATCTGGAAATACTGTTTTCATTTCAACGGGCATCCCTGTTGGAAGCGCTTTGCAAGTTCGAATGATATTTGCATCTTCGTATTATTGGTGTTGGCGAGATAGCTAGATTGTGAAATGGCATCAACCATTATTAAAAGTCCAATGTTATGGATATCTTCCACTCTTGCTCAGGATGGGTAATGGCCAGGCTGCCACTGGTGCTGGTAGAACCACAGCAAACCATTGAAGCAATGCAAAATACATACTTGCCCAATCAAACACAGAAAGGAACTGAATCTTAAAATTAATAAACTGGTGTGCAAAGGGGAAGTGCACGGTCTATAATTTCTTTTATCTTAGAGTAGTAATTAGTGAGTTATTTACACTTAAGCGTAGCTCATCTTTATATATTTTTTAATCCTAGAATAACAAACCTTACAGCTGAAGCAGTGTGCTGCAAACGGTTTGTCACAGGTGTTGGGGAAGTGAAAGTGACTCTGGCAGTTTATATGTAGTCAGCCTCTGTCCGGCGCTTTTTTCTGCTTGCTGAAGCAACAGCGAGGGAAAGGGAAACCTGGAAGCTCCCCGAGGACCAGTTTGTCACTTGTGCTCGCTCAGACCTGTCTGATTCAGCCTGCAGAAACAGTGCAAGAGCTACGAGGGAGAGGTGGAGGATCATCCGCTCGGAGCTTGCTGCAGGCAGGGGTCAGTTATCACGGTAACACCGAGGCACGGCGCAGCTCAGCGGCCGATGGCGGCCCGACGACTGCAGGAGCTCGGGTGTGGGCTATTGCATTGCAATGCGGCAACACGCTGAAGCAAAGCCACGAAAAGAGAGCTGTTTGTGGACAGGAGAGTAGGATTAAAGGACTGCCCCAGACAGAGAAAATCCTTGTCCACATCCACGTTTCCTGGCACTTAGTACTCCTCAAAATTCCAAGTGTTTATTTTCACCATAGTTATAGAGTTGAATTCTTCATTTCTACAACGTTCTGCACAAACATCCCTCAGATGGCTGTACCCTGATGCCAGAAACCGTAATAATAAAGGTTGTTCGGCATCAGACACACATGAAGACACACACAGAGACATCTATGCATGCAGAAATGCAAACGAACATGTACAGGTGTGGGCACATGTGCTGAATTTGTCAAGTATTTGTAAACAAATCCTTAATGATATCCTTAATTACAGAAGCAAGACCATTGAAAGTCTTGCTAGCTGTGCGGGGGCAATGGAAACTGCAAAGCAGTGAGGCAAGATGTTATGCTAATAGAGAAAGTCCAGAGCTCAAAGGGGTTTGGTTATCTCGAGACCGTCTCAGTTCTTGATAAAAATAGCTGCTTTAAAGCTCAGAAGGATGCCCTCATTTACTCTCAGCTTTATTGGCATCATGCACAAGTAAGGTTTTTGAATTCATGATTTTTGTGTTGTCTTATCTTATTATTTGCCTTTGTATAAATAATGAGTCATTTTAACCAGAGGCTTTCGGGTGGTAATAAATTCGCCCTAGGTGTGTACTATATGTCACACATAATAAAGGAAAATGATAAAATTATGGGCTCAACATTAAAGATCCTTTCTTGGCTTCTAATTTATAAAAGTTAATAACTATTAATAGTGGCCCAGAATCTGCCCACATCTGATTAAACTGTATCTGTTAGGATTTAATCTTTCACTTCCTGAAGGGCTTCTAATCCAGTCACGGGGTCCCCTTTAAACAAGGGATATTTAGGATTTAGAGAGGGTTTAATGCAGATTTATAGGGTGTACTGCTTGATGCAGACACAAAGGATAGTTCAACACTATTTCACTGGATCAGGAAAATAATGGGATGACTTGTAACCATTAAGGCCCAATTCTACCCAATCAGCCCCACCACCCACAGCAGCACAGTAGCTTAGCGATGAACACAATGCTTTACAGTACAGATGACCCAGGTTCAATTCCCGCCACTGCCTGTATGGAGTTTGTATGTTCTCCCCGTCATCACGTGGGTTTCCTCCGGGTACCCTGGTTTCTTCCCACAGTCCAAAGCCATACCATTTGGTCATTGTAAATTGTCCCACAATTAGGCTCAGATTAAATCAGGGGATTGCTGGGCGGCATAGCTATTCAGCCCTGTACCTCGATAAATAAATAAATTTGCCTTGCCTGCTATCCCTGTGGCTACACTTCTCTTTTGTGGGCTCTATCGCTAAGCAGCCTGGTAGCCAAGTGTGGCAGCCCATGGGTAATGACTAGGCATCAGCTGATACCCCAGGCTATCCTGTCTAAAAGCCCGATGGCTTGCTGCTGAAGAATAGCTCAACTGCATTGAAGTAATTAAAGTAAATATTATTCAAATTAATTTCCTTAAATTCACTCTTAGTGCTGGAAATTAATTACAAACATTAAGATCTTAAATGGAGGTCATCATATCTCTATTATTTCTTCCCTCAGTTCTTTTAAAATATATAGATGCAATTTATTCAGACCAGAGCTAAATCCAATCAGTTTATTTAATAGACACCATTTTAGTGCACTTATCTCAATACAGTTTATCCTCCAAAGACATGTGTACCTGTTCTCTCTGGTAAATACAAAAATAAAATAATGATATAATTTTTTGCCATCTCACTCCCATTATCCATGGTTTAATCCTAATCATCCTGTATGGCAAACATTCCCAATTTTCCTTTCTTTCTTACAAATGTATCCATGAAATATTTCACCATTTTATTTTATATACAAGAGAGAATCCGCAGATGCTGGAAATCTGAGCAACACACACAAAATGCTGAAGGGACTCAGCAGGACAGGCAGCATCTAGGAAAAGAGTACAGTCGATGTTTCGGGCCACGACCCTTCGGCAGAACAGTTTTATACTCTTCTATATTCCTGGTTAATTTGATTTCATTTTAGCTTTTTTGTTTGTTTCTCTCTTAATCCCTTCATGTTCTCCCTTTTCGTGACCGCTTGCACAATCAATGCACTTAATGTAGACGTTCCGTTCAGAAACTGAATCAGCTTTATTGTCATGAAATTTGTTGTTTTGTGGCAGCAGTTGGCGCAATACATAAAATATACAATGAGTTACAGTAAGATAAAATAAAGAAGTATAATAAAAAGATCAGTAAGTATGCCAAAAGAGACCAAAAATAATCATTCACCTATGGAGTTACTTCAATGTTTACATGTACTTTTCATGTTGCAGAATATACTCTCAATGACAACTTTATTAGCTACCTGCTGAGAGCATGTTCATGGTCTTCTGCTGCACCAGACCATCCATTTCAAGGTTGGACATGTTGTGCATTCAGAGATGCTGTTCTGCACACCACTGTTGTAATGTGTGGTTATTTGAGTTACTGTCACCTTCCTGCCAGCTGGAACCAGTCTGGCTGTTCTCTGACCTCTCTCAGTAACAAGGCATTTTCTCCCACAGAACTTATGCTCACTAGATTTTTTATTTGATTTTTACGCTATTCTCTGTAAACTCTAAAGACTGTTGTGCATGAAAATCTCAGGAGATCAGCAGTTTCTGAGATACTCAAACCACCCCATCTGGCACCAACAGTCATTCCATGGTCAGTCACTTAGATCACATTTCTTCCCCATTTGGTCAGTACAACAGCTGACCCTGTTGACCATGTCTGCATGCTTTTATGTATTGTGTTGTTGCCACATGATTGGCTGATTAGACGTTTGCATGAAGTAAACATGTTTGATAGTAGATGATCAGCCATGATCTCAGAATGGTGGTGCAGGCTCGAAGGGCTGAATGGTCTACTTCTGCACCTATTGTCTATTGTCTTTTGAAGGAGCAGGCATACAGGTGTATCTAAATAGTGGCTACTGAATGTATTTTCCATTCACTCTGAACACAACGGTCGTTGTTCCCCAGTGTTGTAGATTTTCTACTGTTAAAGCTTGAATGCTGCTTGTGGATTTTAAGGTATAATAGCCTTTGATGTTGAATCATATTCTCACAGTCTGGAGATGCTTAGTAGTGAGAATCACTTCAACTACCTTTATTTGGGTGGTAAGGTATTCTGTGAGTCTGACCAGTGAATGTAATACCGTTTGTTCACTTCCTAGCTTACACTATTGACAAGCAAGGATAAGGTCTTAGCAATGAGCAAGCAGAAAGCAGACCATGACCATGACCTTGCTGTACTTATTAATCAAAGTTCTATGTCAGATTAACACTCCAATTTCTGAATGGTGAAGCAAGGTCAGAAAAACTCCAGTCCAATAATACCAAGAGGGTATAGATTTGACCGACCGAATGTCAGAGTCACGATGTGCTCCCAGAGGACTGAACACAAGTACGGACGGTCGGCAGGCTTTCTCTATCACAGGGGTCATTGGCACTGACTCAATCCAATGGCAGGCTCACAACTTGAGGCAGAAGCAAAGTCCCCGTGAAGAAGTTAGACGCAGGATTACCAACAGAGCCGCAGAGGAGTGACTGAGTGACACCGCGAGACAGGTCATTCTCTCCAACACAATTAACTTGACAAGATTAAACTGAAAGCACAAGAGCCTAATGGCGCTGGTTAAGATGACCATTAGTAAATACAAGTGCTCAAGAACCCTGGAAGCTCGGTGGTGTACGGCAAGCCACAGGGCTCATGACAACCATAAGACGTTAAAATGGATTTTTTGTTCTGTGGCCAAAGACCAAGTGATTATTTTATATTCTGCTCACGGTGTTTTTTACTGGCAAATGGGACTTACACATCATTAAAACTAACCATGGACAGACACATTTGGTTTTCACCCATACAATCAGGGATAAATGTTCTTACCCCATTGAGACCATACGGGGTTTAGAAACAACTCACAGTTCAGCAATAGCCAGGAACTTTGAAGATAAGCACCTCATGAGAGATGAATGACTCATTGAAACTGTACCAGAGTATCAACAAGAAACACGTGGCTCTTTGGTAAAAGGAAAGTTTCAGCAGAACCAGCTTAATAGCCCCAGCTGGGTAGAGCTTTGGCAAACGAGAATTTCAAAGGAGTTTCACAAGCAGAATTTGTTAAATAAAGTTCCTGAATCTATTCTGAATATCATCCTGTGCCTTCCTGTTATTGACAAGGCCACAACACTACAACAGCTGAAGTTGTCCAGCTCGTTGAAAGTTGGTGAGCAGGTCTGAATACATCAATTGCCAAATGAAAGGTGGGTGGGAGTTGCTGTTGGAAAATAACTGTAGATAGCAAAACATCTTACCTTCAGCATTTATTGAAATACATGGAAGTCACCTCATGCAAACAGACCATTCATTACCAGCCAAAGTCAGCATTTACCTTTAAGTATTCTTGTTGTGCATTTAATCTTTCAATAATATTTGAGTAATCTTGTATATATATTGGTTTATTAAATATTTTTGTTTGTTTAAATAATGAATCACGAGTTATATGTATAAATATGTAATTGCATGTCATCACGCTACCACGTGATACACATGCACCTTTCTTAAAAGTAACTTGAAGTTAGACCTGCATTTCAGACTCTCATATCTCCCTTTGAATTAGTCTAGTGTCCTGAAGTTACAAAACAAAACAATTCTAACCTCACTTACCCACCCTTACAATCACACAACCAAGAGATGGCACCTTTACAAATATAAAACCCAAATGTTCTGGGCTCATCTTATCCTGTAGGACAGTCCCAGAGTTTAATATTCCCCATCAGTTTTTAAATGTGATTGCTTAGCTATAACAAAACTGCCATGAGTGAGCAAAAAGATTGGGGGGGGGGGGAATAGGGGAAGTCTGGTCAGGTTTGTCCTTACTGTTAATATAAATCTCACCAGCAGTCTGAGGGTAACATCCAATTCCCTTGTATCTCTGTTATACATGCAGGAACTTTATAATTGAAGGACACAGACAAATGTAAGTGACCTTCAGAGATTTCAAAGAACCACTGATTTGATGAGTCGCTAATTAGAATCCAGATGGTGCCGGAGTGTTTCTATAGGAATCACAAGAACAGCCTCACGCCCTGATATTAACCAGGCCTGTTTAGAGCTGACAGAAACTGTAGGAAAACTTTCAACCTTAACTTACAATGAAGGAAAATCTATGGACACTCATTCAAGCTGAAAAACAAAAACACTTTGCTGCATTAAAGACTTGGTCAATGACAGGTGAGATTTAGGAGAAAAAATGAACTATTGGCATTCTCTAAAACATTCTAGTTATTAACGTTAACTGCTTGATGAATAGAACACAGGCCTGAGAATGTGATTCAGAGTAAATGAGTAAATTGTTGCCAAATTTTGAGAAGAATAAAGGGGCATTTTATCTTTAATGGGATGTCACAGGTTTAAAATAAATTGCATTACGTACTTAAAACTGACAATAGTCATTTTTTCTGTGTTGTCCTCTCAGAGATACAGTATTATAATTACTCTGCTGACATCTCGGCAGTGCCCCAGTCTGAACTAAATGGTCTCACCTCTTGGCACAATTTTATGATATATCCCTTTATACTTTCCAGAGCTATTAAGAATAACCTCATTTTCTCACGAGGTAGCCCTTCATGTGACAGAAATCCTCTCTCATTATTTTTCATTAGCATTCCCTGTCTGGGCACTGAGCTCCAAAATTCCTCATATCAACCTTTCCAGTTCTTCCTCTTCCCATGTGAAGCTCTCTTTAAAAACTTCACTTTGATCAAGACTTTGACCACCTGCCTTTGGCTGAATGTAAATTTTCGTCTGATAATTTCTCCATGTGGCACAGTGGGATATCTTACTACGTCAAAAGTAATACATCAGTTCAACTGTTTGATATTTGTACATCTTGGATGCCTGGCAGGCTTTAGTGAGGATCATCCTCTTTCTTGTATGGCGTTTCTAAGCAAGATTCAAGAGAGTAAATGAACAACATTTCACATCCTATTACTTTTGAGTATGACACTCCACCCTTTATCTGCAGAAATTCAAATTCTGAACTGGCTCCTATGACAATCAAAATGTTCAAACATGTGTTAGTTTCTGAAAAATCTGTCTTATGGCATTTGATTTTGCAGCATCTTTCTTTTCAAAAGTTCGAAGTCCAAAATTCAAAGTAAATTTATTATCAAAGTACATAACTGCCAGCATGTACAACCCTGAGAGTCATTTTCTTGCAGGCATTCGCAGTAAATATAAGAAACACGATAGAATCAATGAAAGACCACCCCCAACAGGACAGACAACCGATGCAGAAAAGACAACAAACTGTGCAAATACAAGAAGATAATTAACTAATTAATTAGGTAATTAATTAATAGATGGGTGGAAGAATGGATAAATGCACAATAAGTATTGAGAACATGAAATGAAGAGTCCTTGAAAGTGGGTCCATAGGTTGAGGGAACGTCCCAATGATGGGACAGGGAAGTTGAGTGAAGTTATCTCCTTGGTTCAAGAGCCTGATGTTTGAGGAGTAATAACTGTTCCTGAACCTGCTGTTGCGGATTTCGAGGATCTATACTTTCTTCCTGCTGGCCTGGATGGTGGGAGTCCTTGATGATGGATGCTACTTTCTTGCGACAATGCTCCATATAAATGTGCTCAATGGTGGGGAGGTCTGAAGCCATGATAAAATGTGCAGTATCCACTTCTTTTCTGTTCAAGGGCATCGGTGTTCCCATACCAGATCATGATGCAACCAGTCATTGTACTTTCCACCACACATCTATCGGAGTTTGCCAGCTTTAGGTGACATGCTGAATCTTTGCAAACTTCTTAGAAAGTGGAGGCGATTCTGTGTTTTCTTCAAAACGGCACTTGCGTGCTGGACCCAGGACAGATCCTCTGAAATGATAACACCGAGGAATGTAAAGTGGCTGACCTCTGATCTCCCAGAGGGGGTTGGTTCATTGTCCTCTTGTTTCTTCTTCCTCTCAGCCAGATTTCCAATCTCCCTCCGATATGCTGATTTGTTGCCACCGTTGTGTGGATGTGCTGACATTGGAGACGGTTCAGAGCAGGTTCATGAGAATGATTGTGGGAATGAAAGGATTATTGAATGAGGAGTGATTGATGGCTCTGGGCCTATACTCACTGGAATTTAGAAGGAGGAGGGGGCATCTCATTGAAGCCTGACGAATGTTGAAAGGCCTCGATAGAGTAGATTTGGAGAGGATGTTTCCTATGGTGGGTGAGACTAGGACCTGAGGGCACAGCCTCAGAATAGAGGGATGTCCATTTAGAAAGGAGATGAGAAGGAATTTATTTAGCCAGAGGGCAGAGAATCTGTGGCATTCGTTGCCATAGACAGCTGTGAAGGACAAGTCATTGGATGTATTTAACGTGGAGGTTAGCAGGTTCTTGATTAGCCAGGGCATGAAAGGTTACGGGAGAAAGCAGGAGAATGGGGTTGAGAAAGAAAATGGATCAGCCATGATCAATTGGCAAACGCAATAGGCCGAATGGCCTAATTCTGCTCCGATATTTTATGGTCCTTATTAATGGTATTAGGAAAGCTACGCTACAATGAGCAGCAATTAACTCACTTGTCATGGGTTTGGCTGCATGTGGGCGCACACCCTAATCACAGAACTATTGACTTTCCAATTTTCTGTAAAAGTCAATCCAGTAAGTCCTTCATGGTGACACAATAAAAAAGGATTCAATTAAGCCTCCCAGAGAGTATCTGTAAGGAAAATCTGAAGACTGAATTCAAAGTTCAAAGTACATTTATTACCCGAGTATGTAATCATTTTACAACCTGGAGATGCATCTCCTTACAGGCAGCCACAAAACAAAGAAACCCAAAGAACCCGTTAAAATAAAGGAAAACCCAATGTGCAGGAGAAAGAAAACAAATCACACAAACAATAAAAGTAAGCAAATAGCAATCAGAATGAAAGTGAGACCCACAGACAGACATTGCTCCAGCTGGAGCAGGACCCGGCCTCAGTCCAGTTCAGTGCCAAGCTGAGTAGACATCGTGGAGAAGTAAGCTGAACCAGCCCAACTCTCGCCTCTGGTCCTGATACCCTGCTTTTTCAATTGACCCGGAGTTTAAACCATCCAAACAGCGGGATGCTCCTTGCTCTAGGACCCAGACCCTGCTGCTTCACACACTCGAGACCTGGACCTTGCCACTGCGATTCGGCCTGTAGCCGACCTTTCCAAACCAGCCTGGTGCTCAGGTCGATCAAAGCTCGGGTCTTTCCTCACTCTCGAGTTTGATGGATGGGCCTCGGCTTTGTTCCTGTTGACTCGACCTTAGCTCTGCCCACTTCAACTCGGCCTCGCCTCCGCCCACTTCGATTCTGCCTCGCCTCCGCCCACTTCGATTCTGCCTCGCCTCCGCCCACTTCAACTCGGCCTCACCTCCGCCCACTTCGACTCGGCCTCGCCTCCGCCCACTTCGACTCGGCCTCGCCTCCGCCCACTTCAACTCGGCCTCGCCTCCGCCCACTTCGACTCGGCCTCGCCTCCGCCCACTTCGACTCGGCCTCGCCTCCGCCCACTTCGACTCGGCCTCGCCTCCGCCCACTTCGATTCTGCCTCGCCTCCGCCCACTTCAACTCGGCCTCACCTCCGCCCACTTCGACTCGGCCTCGCCTCCGCCCACTTCAACTCGGCCTCGCCTCCGCCCACTTCGACTCGGCCTCGCCTCCGCCCACTTCAACTCGGCCTCGCCTCCGCCCACTTCGACTCGGCCTCACCTCCGCCCACTTCGATTCTGCCTCGCCTCCGCCCACTTCGACTCGGCCTCACCTCCACCCACTTCAACTCGGCCTCGCCTCCGCCCACTTCAATTCTGCCTCGCCTCCGCCCACTTCGACTCTGCCTCGCCTCCGCCCACTTCGACTCCTCCTCGCCTCCACCCACTTCGACTCCTCCTCGCCTCCGTCCACTTCGACTCCTCCTCGCCTCCAACCACTTCGATTCTGCCTCGCCTCCACCCACTTCAACTCGGCCTCGCCTCCGCCCACTTCAATTCTGCCTCGCCTCCGCCCACTTCGACTCTGCCTCGCCTCCGCCCACTTCGACTCCTCCTCGCCTCCACCCACTTCGACTCCTCCTCGCCTCCACCCACTTCGACTCTGCCTTGCCTCCGCCCACTTCGACTCTGCCTCGTCTCCGCCCACTTCGACTCTGCCTCGCCTCCGCCCACTTCGATTCAGCCTCGCCTCCGCCCACTTCGATTCGGTCTCGCCTCCGCCCACTTTGACTCCTCCTCATCTCTGCCCACTTTGACTCCTCCTCGCC
This sequence comes from Hypanus sabinus, assembly GCF_030144855.1. Lineage (NCBI taxonomy): Eukaryota > Metazoa > Chordata > Chondrichthyes > Myliobatiformes > Dasyatidae > Hypanus > Hypanus sabinus. The sequence continues at coordinate 64,672,180 of NC_082710.1, forward strand.
TCCGCCCACTTTGACTCCTCCTCGCCTCCGCCACTTCGATTCAGCCTCGCCTCCGCCCACTTCGATTCGGCCTCGCCTCCATTGAGGGATTGCATCATCCCAACCTGATTGACATCTGAGACCATGTGAGGAAGTATAAAAGAGGGTCTGGGGAACAACCCCTTCAGACGCACCAGAAGAAACGCTAGCGATCCCGTAATAGCGGGAAGCCATTTGAAGGAAGCCACGTGCGTTCAGTTCCCTTGCCTGGGGGCTTGTGGCTGGTACCACGGAAAATGACTTGGAACTAACAACGGGGAACCAACTCCGCCAACGCAACGGATTGGCCTCATAAAAGACCCGGGCAAGTTTAAAACCATCTCTCTTAAACCCAAAGAGCTGCAGCTTGAAAGGACAGTGACTTTTATCTTTCCATCGGACAATACAATATCCCCTAGACCAGGGGTCAGCAACCTTTACCACTGAAAGAGCCACTTGGACCCGTTTCCCACAGAAAAGAAAACACTGGGAGCCGCAAAACCCGTTTGACATTTAAAATGAAATAACACTGCATACAACGTTTTGTTTTGCCTTTATGCTATGTATAAATAAACTATAATGTGTTGCATTTATGAAATTGATGAACTCCTGCAGAGAAAACGAAATTACATTTCTGCATGCAACAAAAACATTTTGAACTCCGAAAAAAAGACGTTGGGTTGAAGGTTACTTTTAAGTAAAATACTCAACGTCTATTTGAGTCCTTCTTGTATTTATGAAAAACGCCAAACTTAAATTTGCCGCCAGCAGCAAACCAAAAATAACGTCAGCCAGCTGTCAACCTGAAAAATAAAAGGACTATTTCACTGAACAATGAAAACATATGAATATACGTAAAATAATACGCAATTAAAATATTTATCATACTTCTTCAGGTTGACTCACACCTGACAATGCAGTCGTATTCAGTAGGGATGGATCGATGCTTAGGGGAGTGACTGGGAAGGATAATGTGTTTTTTTCCTCTCTGAACTCACAGAAGCGTTTCCCAAACGATGTTTGCATTGCGATGATAGCAGAATGTAAATACTCCGAATTTATCATGTCGTGACATTGTTTGAACTCTCTCAAATTGGGGAAGTGAGACAATGTGCCTTTCTGTAAATCTCTGGCAAGCAACGTCAACTTGCGCTCGAATGCAAAACATCCTCCAACATGTGCAGGGCTGTACGTCCTTACCCTGTTGAAGAGCTGTGTTCAGCGTGTTCAGGTGCGCTGTCATGTCTACCATGAAGTGTAGCTTTTCCAGCCACTCTGGCTGTTCCAGCTCAGGAAAGTTGAGCCCTTTGCTGCCCAGGAAAGTTTTCACTTCTTCCAGACGCGCGACAAAGCATTTCAGCACCTCCCCTCTGGACAGCCAGCGATAAAAACACGTTGTAGCGGTTGCTACACGCAGTCAGTAAACTGCAGTCAAAGATAGCTTTATTCGAACTAAACAGCCTTGCTTTTAAGCCTCCCTCAACCCGCCCCCCATGGGCGCGGATGCTGCAAAAGACACGTACTCACAAACCCCCGTAGGCTATCTCCCTTAGCCTGAACGCTGGCTAATTGTGAGCCGGTTCGGATGTGTCAGGAAATGGGTCGCCACAACGTCTTATTTAGATTGTACAAGATCACCATAATCTTCAAATTTAGATTTACATTTCAAAAACTAACAAACTAACATAAAATACATATTAATTAAATACTGACCATGTAGCGGTGTGCTACACGCAGCGCTAAAATTACGACACGGAGTCGGTAACTGCAGTCGAAGGAAAAAAACTTTATTCGAAATCTTCAGCCTCACTTTTAAGCCTCCCTCAACCTGCCCCCCCCCCATGGCGCAGAGGCTCCAAAGCTCTGTGCTCGCAAACCCCCGTAGGCTATCTTATTGTGAGTCGGTTCGGATGTGCCAGGAAAAGGGTCGCCACAACCAATTATTTCCCAAAGCAACAGGGAGCCGCAGCACAGACGTAAAAGAGCCACATGTGGCTCCGGAGCCGCGGGTTGCCGACCCCCACCCTAGACAAACGATAGAGCTATTGCTTAATTGATGATTATTATTATACCCGCGTTTTTTAGATTGAGTATTGACGACGTATATTATCTGAATGTCTGTATTAATCTTATTTTTGTGCCCCTTTATAAATAAAGACTTTTAAAAATAGTACCATCAGACTTCAACAGACCTCTCTATCTTTGCTGGTAAGTGATCCAGTTACGGGATTTCGTAACACTATTTAGTTGAAGACGAGGAAGATTTCTCCACTCAGAGGCCGGTGAGCTTTGGTAGAGTCAGAATCAGAATCAGGTGTATGAGGACAGATTGAGCCACCGGGACTGTACCCGCTGGAATTCAGAAAGATGAGAGAAGATCTTATAGAAACATATGAAATTATGAATGGGATAGATAAGATAGAGGCAAGAAAGTTGTTCCCACTGGTAGGTGAGAGTAAAACTAGCCTCAAGATTTGGGGGAGTAGAATTAGGACAGAGATGAGGAGGAACTGCTTTTCCCAGAGGGTGCTGAATCTGGAATTCTCTGCCTAATGAAACAGTGGAGGCTACCTCAGTAAATATACTTCAGACAAGGTTGGATAGATTTTTGCATAGTAGGGGTCTAGAGCAATGTGCAAAACGCACATTCTTGACATGCACCTAGGCTGAGTTGTCAGGGAGAAGGAGAATCCGCACTGACTGTGGTCTCTCAATGAGAAAGTCAAGAATCCAGTTACAGCGGGGCAGGACCTCATTCTATTAAAAATAAAATATATTTAGAGTGAGGTTTTGTTATTGTTTCATAGTTTCAAAATGTTATGTCACTGCTGGCAAGTACTACTGGTATGCCGTATATAAATAACATGAGTTACTAATGGCATATAGTTGAGATATGGTACAGTTGGAGGATTGTGCTGCTGGTCCAGGGTGCTGATAAGTAAATAAATTTCCCACCTCCCCTCCCTTCCGCTATTCCTCACTCTAACCTTTCACTTCTTCTCACCTGCCTGTTTTGTGTGAGTTATTCTGGATTTCCAGCATCTCGTATTGCTGATAAATAAGTCCTAATGGAGTTGGTCATATAGAACATTATAAATCTTAACTATGGTAAATCTTGCCTGAAGTGTAACTGGCCTCTTTTGCTGAGTTCTGAACCCTTTTTCCAATCAGGAATATTTCATTGTGTAACCCTCAGGCTCAGCTAGCAGCTTAATCTAGGGGAAGACGGCCAAGCTTAAGAAATCTTGTTCAAAGGTTCAAAGGCACATTTAATGTCAGAGATGTGTATACAATATACATCTTGAAATGCTTTTTCTTCACAAACATTCACAAAAACAGAATGCCCCCAAAGAATGAACAACAATTAAATGTTAGAACCCCAAAGTGATCCCCCCCCAGTTCTGCCCTCCCGCGCGTAAGCAGCAGCGAGCAACAATCCCCCCCCTCCTCCCACCGGCAAAAAAAAGCAACGGCACCCGCCACCGAGCACTCAACGTGAGCAAAGCAACAGCAAAGACATAGACTTGCAGTTACCCCAGAGACTTTGTGTTTCACCTGGTATTCGACATACCACAGGTTCTCTCTCCCTGATAAAGGAGAAAGAGGTGTCTCCGTTTCCCCAGCAAGCGGGGAAACAACTCACTGGTTTACAACGTTAAAAGTCCGCCACGTCACTTTTTTCGAGCTCTGTACCCAAAAAGCTGGACACACAACTGCAGATATTCCAACTCCTCCAATGACACACGGGTCTCCTGTTGTGATATCAACCTTCGATCCATCCATCTTCAGAGCCCTGAGATCCTAGGCTTCTGAATCCGAGCCAGACTTTTAGGCCGAGCATTTGGCGTGTCAAACAACAACGGTCGGTTGTGGAACTCCATGAGCGGGTCCCATTCTCACAAAGAACTGAAGTCAGTGTGTATCTCCAGGTCAGGTTCTTCAAAAGAACCCTGAAAGGGAAAAATAGAGATATTAAAGATTGAAATAGAGCTGTTTCCAAAGATGCAAGCAAAGGAGTCACCATTACGTGCCATTAACCCTCCTGTTCGTGTGGATGCTGCGTGATGTGTTTCCCTGTTACAAATCAGTACCATGAAATAACAAATCGTACACAATATGCAATTAAATGATTAAGCTTTATAATTCTTAATTTGACTATAGGTTAGTAAAGAAACAAAAAGAAAAAGGGCCCGTTCTCCAAAGTTTTCCCATCTGTTTGTGCTCCATCGGTTTTCCTCTTGGGCGTCAACTCCAGGCCCCATTCCAAGTCCACTCTGTCCTGCAGACTATGACTTCCCTGTTCTGGCATCTTCTCTCTCCATCTTCCACCAAACAAAAAACCACAAAACCTTCACTCGGGCCCACAAGAAAGAAAAGCATCTCCCCTCATTCCAAAGTCCCTGGTATCTCTAGGCATAACCCAAACATTGCTGCTGCAGAGAAACCATTACATTAGCACGAAACATTACAGTGCGTTACAATTGATTGGGTGCAGAAAGTTGTCTTTAAGCACTTAAAAAGCTGTTGTGATCTTCAAAGCACATTGGGTAAGGACTGTGAAGGCCAAGGGAACTGCTTTCATTACACCAAAAACCACTTAGAAAATATCTGTGACTGACACTTGGAGAGATCTATCCCACTATAAAGGGGAAATCTGAGCACATTATAAAATAGCTTCGTCACATTAAATTGTGAATATTAGAAATGAGGGAGTCAGTTGTAATCATCCCATTACTTCAGAAATTGCACTATTTCTTTATTTGCCAACATTGGCCATGTAGTTTAGGGATTTTACGATTTACCCACTTTGAATCAATGGTGGATAAGCTGGAAAGATCAATTCACAATTATTTTCTGAAGGTGGCTCACTCTACATAAAGAGTTTGGTTTTGGCAAGACCTGTGATCATGACATTTACTAGTTTTCCAATTGTGGCTGGGCACTTCATATAAAAAAAAGACAAATACATAAAGAAATAGGTATTGCTTTCACTAGGCTTAATTCAATCTGTTCAGACACAGGAGTGAACAATCTTTTCCGATGGAATCACCTGAAGAAGAAACGTTGGACATCAGAACCTCTTGTTGATCTTCAGTTTGTTCACAGGGCAACTCAGCTACAAACTGATCAATATACCATAGGTGTTCCCCACGTATACTCCTGCAATCTCATCTGCAAACTTGTTTATTCTTGTTGCTGGTATGAAACTAATGATAAACTCAGAAGATAATTACAGAAGAAAGCAAAATTTGAACTATAAACAAGCAGCAGAAATATTCAATTGTTGATGATTTACAGGCACCAAAATAATATTTTTGGTTCTTTGACTTGGATTTGCTTTTAGTGGGATGGAGCTGCCAAGAGTCAAACCAGTTCTGCCTATCTTTCAACTCAAGGACCATTGCAGATGCAAGACGAGTTCTCACCATCAAGAGAGAGCCTGACAGAGCTAGCCGGAAAACTCAGGTGATGTTGCAAGTACAGATCGAAGGGATGCTACATCCAGGAATCTAGCAATGAACAGGAGTACCTCAGATAGAAGTATTGAATCCTTTTGGGGTTACTGAACCGGATTGTTTCCTTCTATCATGCATGATAACCTTGAAAGGAGGAGATAAATCTGATGGAGGGTGGAGAAACTGAGAAGGATTGCCGATTCTCTCCCTCAGTTCCAAAGTACATATATACTTTTGGTCTCCCAGTCTGATTACAACGATATGTCCAAGGCTGGCACAGCAAACTGGAGAACAAACTCATGGAAACCTAAGCAACAAGTTCTGGAAAAACACTTTAAACCCAACTCATTATCTCCATGGGACAGAGGTTAGTAAAAGGACAGTCACTGTAAAAGACATTATCAAATGAGTTATGGAGAGTTCCTAGAAAAATATTTCTTAGTAGTTCACCATTTAGAACACTGGCACTGCAGAATTATACTCTGGATATTACTTTGTCCTAGCAGTGACACTCTTCGTCTAAGAATTCAGATGCATTAATATAATTTGAAATGGTGCATTCCATTTGACAGGTGGAGCTGATATTAACATAGAAATTGACTAACATTTTCTGCACTCTAATACACTGAAAATGTTAGTCAATTACTATTCCACTTGAACAGTCCAAACAATTTGTCACTCTAGTACTGGTTACATACACCCTTATACTTAAACGCAGATATATCATACCCATTGTGGAGTCAAGGCATATGAGCTTATATTCAGCCAGATTTGGATATGGATATTCAGCCAGATTTGGATACTTGTCAGATGCTTATCAGCCCTGCTTAATCCCACAGCACCAGGTTCAGTTTATTTATTTATTGAGGTACAGTGCGGAATAGGCCCTTCAAGCTGCACTGCTCAGCAGTCCCGGGACAATTTACAATGAACAATTAACCCACTAACCGAGTACGACTTTGGACTGTAGGAGGCGATGCACACGGGAACAGGGAAAGGCGTACAAACTCCTTACAGGCAGCAGCAGGAGCTGAGCCTGGGTCATCTGTTCTGTAAAGCATTCTGCTGGCCACTGCCATGCCACCCCACACCGTCAGGCTCCAGAACCAGGGGGATAACTTCACTCACCACTACTCCAGATTGATTTTGCAACCCATGGAATCATCTTCAAGGTCTCTTTACAACTCATGTTCTCAGTATTATTTTTGATGGCACAGTTTGTCTTCTTTTGCATAATTTGTCAGTCTTATGTATAGTTTTTCATCAAATTTTACTGTACTTCATTTTTTCCTGTAAGTGTCTGCAAGAAAATGAATCTCAGGGTAGTGTATGGTAACATACACTGTAAGCACTTGATAGCAGGTTTATTTTGAATTTTGAAGAAAATTATACTTAAGCTAATTTAAGTCTTTTATTGTGGTATCATCATTTAATTATTTTCTGAAACCAAACTAAAAGCATTCCAGATTGTTAGACCTTGATGGCAACCACCATTGTTTCACACACAGAAAGCGCTGGAGGAACTCAGCAAGTCAGACATCAGCGATGAAGAGGAATGAAGAGTCAATGTTTCGGGTGGGGGCTCATCATCAGCATCGGAAGCGAATGAGGCAGAAGAAAGTGGAGGATGGGGGAAAGACGTACCAGCCGGCAGGTGATGGATGAATCCAAGTGAGGGAGAAGGTGGGTGGATGGGGGAGGGTGGAATGAAATGAAAAGAAGGGAGAGATAATGGGCTGAAGAAGAGGGAATTTGAGAAGAGAGGACCAATGGACCATGGGAGAAAGGGAAAGAGAGGGGCACCAGAGAGAGGTAATGTGCAGGTGAGAAGAGAAGGTGTGAGAGGGGAATCAGAATGGGGAATGGAAAACGCACAGGGGGGGGAAGGAAGAGAAGTTACTAGAAGTTAGAGTAATTGATATTAAGCTGTCAGGTTAAAGGCTAGCCAGATTAAATATGAGGTATTGCTCTACCAGATTATGGCCTCATCATGGCAGTAGAGGGAGCCATGGACTGACATGTTGGAATTGGAGTTGGCTCAAATACAAATGAACGCCCACTGGGAAATCTCAACTTTAGTGGCACGCATCCTCCTTTTCAAGTTTGCCATATTCAGGTTTGTTGATGACACTACTACAATAGGCTGAACCAAAGGTGGTGATGAATCAGCAAATAGGAGGGTCTTTGAAAATCTGGCTGAGTGGTGTCCTAACAACAGCCTCCTACTCAATGTCAGCAAGACCAAGGAGCTGATTATTGACCAGAAGAAGGAAAACAGAGATCCCTAAGCCAGTCCTCATGGGAATGTCAGAGGTGGAGAGGTCAGAAAATTTAAATTCTTCATTATTATAATTTTGGAGGACCTGTCCTGGGCCCCAGCACGTAAGTGCAGTTGTGAAAAAAGCACAGCAGCACCTCGACATTATTAGGAGCTTGCAGAGATTCAGCAAGACATCTAAACCTTCAACAAATTTCTATAGATGCATGGTGGAGAGTATACTGACCAGCTGCATCACAGCCTGGTATGGTAAAACCAATGCCTTGAATGGAAAATCCTATAAAAAGTAGTGGATTTGGCCCAGTCTGTCACAGGTAAATCCCTCCCCACCATTGTGCACATCTGCATGAAATGCTGTCGCAGGAAAGCAGCATCCAACATCAGGGACCACCGCCACCCAGGACATGCTCCCTTCTCACTGCTGCTGTCAGGAAGGGTATACAGGAGTCACAGGACCCACACCACCAGGTTCAGGAAGCGTTATTACCCTCAACCATCAGGCTCTTTAACCAAAGAGGATAACTTCACTCAACTTCACTTGCCTCATCATTGAAATGTTACCACAACCTGTGGGTTCACTTTCAAGGACTCTTCATCTCATGTTCTTGATATTTATTGCTTTTTTATTTATTATTATCATTTCTTTCTTTTTGAATTTGCCAGTTTGTTGTCTCTTTCACTCTGGTCGAATGTCCAAGTTGATGATGTCTTGCATTGATTCTGTTATGGTGACTATTCTATAGATTCATTGAGTATGCTTGCAAGAAAATGAATCTCAAGCTTGTATAATGTGACATATATGTACTCTGATAATAAATTTACCATGAACTTTGATACAAAAATAGCTGGAGGGCTGGTAGATTTGAGGAAGAAGGAGGACTTGGAAATTGGAAGGTGCCCAATGAAGTCAAGTCTCACCAATGTAGAGAAGGCTGCTCTGGGAACTCTGGGTACAGTAGATGACCCTGACAGACTTGCAGCTGAGGTGTCTCCTCTGCTGGTAGGACTGTTTGGGGCCCTGAATGGTGGTGAAGGAGAAGATGTAGGGGCCGGTGAAGCACTTGTTCTGCGTGCAGGGATAATTGCCAAGGGCAAATCAGTAGGGAGGGACAAGGGGACAAGAGAGTCAAATAGAGTGTGCACCCTATGGAAAGCAGAAGATGGGGGGAGGAAAGATGGGCTTAATGATAGAATCCTGTTGTAAATGGGGAAGATATGGAGAATGACGAGCTGGATACTGAGGCTTGTTGAATGGTATGTAAGGACAAGAGGAACCCTACGCTTGTTATAGCAGCAGAAGGCTGGGATGAAGGCAAATAGGCAGGAAATGGGAGGTAGAGGTAGGTAGAGTATCAATGGTAGTGGAAGGGAAAGCCATTCTTTAAAAAAGGAGGACATCTCAGATTAAAAGTCTCATCTTGAAAACTGATGTAGTGGAGATGGAGAAACAGAGAAACAGGAATTGCATTTTTACAAGAGCAGGAAGAGGTGTAGTCAAGATAATGAGAGTCAGTAAGTTTATCAGTAGAAAATCTGTCTCTAAAGATGGAAACAGAGATTGAGAAAGGGGAGAAAGTTTTCAGAGATGGACCATCTTCGAGGGCAGGGTGAAAGTTGGAGTGATGAAATTGACAAGCTCATCATGGGTGCAGAAAGCAGCACCAATTCAGTGTGGAAAATAATACTTCCACTCATTTCTGTGTGCTTATTTTTCAGGACCTGGTTCTAACTATATGCTGATTGTGGTGGAAGGTGGCAAATCATACGTTGGAACTCACCTGCCACTGGTGAATTCAGTCCTCGGCCATCTCAACCCAGTGCTGAGTTGACTGTGGGTTAAAGAAGGGTAAAGGGAGGATCAGATCAAAGAATACCTTTAATTTCATTAATAGGCTTTCTTACTCTTAAGGCACATGCAAAGGGCATGTTGGGCAGACAAATATAGATGGACTGCGCAATGAAGAGAAAAATATAAACAATCAAATTGCAGTTCAAAAAGAGCACTAACCTACACGCTGCTGTTGAAAAATCTGATAATGATGAGAGTGACACAGAAGTGAGTAGCTTACCATGTGAAAACTAACAAGAGACAAGCAATATGGCTTACAGGTGAACAGCAAGTTAATTAAAATGGAATTGGACACTGGCTCGGCCATTTGAGTCATTCCACAAAATGAGTTTTTCAAAGATACTGAACTGAAACCAGCAGATATCCAACTAAGAACTTGTACTTGAGAAAAGGTGACTCCTGTGGGAATGAAGTTCGTAACAGTGAAATACAACAACAAGCAAGCCACAATGGGCTTGAATGGGGTACAAGCAAGAAGATCAGCATTGTAGGGATGTGATTGGCTGAGACAACTACAACTTGATTGGAGATCCATCCTCCATTTTCACACCACATCCCCTGCATAGTGTCAACTGGAAGCAAATTAAGAAAGGTACTGGATAACACCACAACAGTGTTCAAGGATGACATTGGAAAACTCAACCATATCAAAGGTAAAACAGTGTTAAAGAAAAATGCTATGCCCAATTTTTACAAAGCACATCCAGTTCCTTATTCCATCTGTGATAAAGTAGCCAGTGAGCTAGATTCCATGGAGGCTGAAAGAATTCTTTCCAAAGTTGAGTGGAGATCATGGGCAACATCAATGTTCCAATTGACAAGAAAGATGGGACTGTCAGGATCTGTGGTGATTTTAAGGTCACCATCAATCCAGTACTGAGAGTAGATCAATCCCTCTGTCCAGGATAGAGGATATCTTTGCAAACCTTTCTGGAGGGAAACACTCCAGCAAAGTGGATTTATCCAATGCCTACCTTCAGATGACGATGGAAGTAGATTCCAAAGTGTTTCTCAACATAAACACTCACAAAGGGCTTTATTGCTATAATAGACTTACTTTTGGAGTAGTCTCTGCACCTGCACTCTGACAGAAAGCTATGGACCAGGTGCTGCAAGGCTGCCCAGGCCCAGTTACCTGGAGGAGATTGCATGAACATGACGCGTGTGAATTTTTAAACCAAGTATCACTTACTGTGGTCACACCATTGATGCACAAGGTCTACACAAGTGTGCTGAGAAAACTGAAGAAACGGATTTCCTAAGGCCAAAGAATGTGCCACAGTTGCAATCCTTTTCAGGATTTGTCAGTGACTATAAGAGGTTCCTGCCAAACCTGGCTACTGTGCTCCACCCCTTGAACTCATTACCACAGATCGGGAAGAAATAGCAATGGACAAAGCTGCGTGAGGTAACGTTCCAAAAGGGAAATGAAATGGTGACGGCCAACATTGTACTCGCACATTATGAACCATGTCACCCAGTAAAATTTGCCTATGATGCTTCACCTTCTGGTATAAGTGCAGTCATGTCACACTTTATGAGTGATGGAAGTGAACATCCCATAGACTTGCATCACGTTCCCTTACCGCAACTGAGAAAAATTATGCACAGATGACCAAGAGGCCTTGAGTCTGGTTTTGAATATAAAACGTTTCATCCAGTACTTGTATAGGAAAGAGTTTACCCTCATTACTGATCATCAACCACTAGTGTCCATTTTCAATCTATGGAAGGATGTTCCACTAACAGCAGCAGCAGGAATAGAAACACAGAAAACCTGCAGCACAATACATACCTTTTGGCCCACAATGCTGTGCCGAACTTGTACTTACATTAGAAATTACCTAGGGTTACCCATATCCCTCTAGTGTACCTATCCAGGAGTCCCTTAAAAGACCCTATGGTATCAGCCTCCACCACCATTGCCGGCAGCCCATTTCACGTGCTCACCACTCTCTGCATAAAAAACTTGCCCCTGACATCTCCTCTATACCTACATCCAAGCATCTTAAAACTGTGCCCTCCCATGTTAGCCATTTCAGCCCTGGGGAAAAGTCTCTGACTATCCACACAATCAATGCCATTCATCATCTTATACACCTCTATCAGGTTACCTCTCATCCTCCGTTACTTCACGTAAAAAAAGCCAAGTTCACTTAATCTAGTCTCATAGGGCATGCTCCACAGTCCAGGCAACATCTTTGTAAATATCCTCTGCACCCTTGCTATAGTTTCCACATCCTTCCTGTAGTGAGGTGACCAGAACTGAGCACAGTACTCCAAGTGAGGTCAGACCAGGGTCCAATAAAGTTGTAACATTACCTCTTGGCTCTTAAACTCAATCCCACAGTTGATGAAGGCCAGTGCAGCATATGCTTTTAACCACACAGTCAACCTGTGCAGAAGCTTTGAGTGTCCTATGGACTCAGACCCTGAGATCCCTCTGATCCTCCACACTGCCAAGAGTCTTACCATTAATACTATGTTCTGCCATTATATTTGACCTATCAAAATGAATTAACTCATACTTATCTGGGTTGAACTCCATCTGCCACTTCTCAGCCCAGTTTTGTACCCTATTGATGTCCTGCTGTAACCTTTGACAGCCCTCCATCTACAACACCTCCAACCTTTGTGTCATCAGCAAACTTAATAAACCATCCCTCCACTTCCTCATCCAGGTCATTTATAAAAATAACGAAGAGAAGGAGTCCCAGAACAGATCCCTAAGACACACCACTGGTCACCAACCTCCATGCAGAATATGACCCGTCTTCAACCACTTTTTGTCTTCTGTGGGCAAGCCAGTTCTGGATCCCCTTGGGTCCCATGCCTCCTTACTTTCTCAATAAGCCTTGCATGGGGTACCTTATCAAATGCCTTGCTGAAATCCATATACACTACATCTACTGCTCTACCTTCATCAATGTGTTTAGTCACATCCTCAAAAAATTCAATCAGGCTCGTAAGGCACAATCTGCCTTTGACAAAGCCATGCTGACTATTTCCAATCATATTATGCCTCTCCAAATGTTCATAAATCCTGCCTCTCAGGATCTTCTCCATCAACTTACCAACCACTGAATCAGAATCAGACTCAGGTTTATTATCACTGACGTGACATGAAATTTGTTAACTTAGCAGCAGCAGTTCAATGCAATACATAATCTAGCAGAGAGAGAAAAAATAATAATAAATAAAATAAAACATAATAGTAAATAAACAAGTAAATCTATTACGTATGATGAGTAGATTATTAAAAATGTGCAAAAACAGAAATACCGTACATTACAGAAAAGTGAGGTAGCATCCAAAACTTCAATGTCCATTTAGGAAACAGATAGTGGAGGGGAAGAAGCTGTTCCTGAATCGCTGAGTGTGTGCCTTCAGGCTTCTGTACCTCCTACCTGATGGTAACAGTGAGGAAAGGGCATGCCCTGGGTGCTGGGGGTCCTTAATAATGGACGCTGCCTTTCTGAGACACCGCTTCCTAAAGATGTCCTGGGTACTTTGTACTCTAGTGCCCAAGATGGAGCTGACCGGATATACAACCAGTAAGACTCACTGGTCTCTAATTTTCTGGGCTATCTCTACTCCCTCTCTTGAATAAAGGAATCTGTGACCCTCCAATCCTCCAGAACCTCTCCTGTCACCATTGATGATGTAAAGATCATTGCCAGAGGCTCAGCAATCTCCTCCCTCACCTCCCACAGTAGCCTAGGGCATATCTCGTCTGGTTCCAGTGACTTATCCATCTTGATGCTTTCCAAAAGCTCCAGCACAACCTCCTTCTTAATGTCTATAAGCTCAAGTTTTTCAATCCACTGTAAGTTATCTCTACAATCACCAAGATCCTTTTCCGTAGTGAATACTGAAGCAAAGTATTCATTAAGTATCTCTGCTATCTCGTCCGGTTCCATACACAGTTTCCTGGAAGACACAATTACAGAATAGAATTGAAGAGGAAAACTAACCATGGAAATACTAAAGAATTGTCACATTTACTCTTGGAAAAGGAAATACCTGAAAATTTTTACAAAAGAGGCCACTTCTGTTGATGTATTCTCCCTAACACGAATCAAAAGTCTCGCTACTACAACAGAGATGATCCTGAAAGCGAATCAGAAAAGACCCCACATTGTCTCAGGTCTACATGACCATCCAAAGTGACTGGAATGTGCTGCAGAAACTACAATTCTCCCATTTTCACTACCACTGGAATGAACTTGTCTGTGTTAGTTAAATTTTTCTAATTGGGAAAGTGTTCCAGATGCAACACATACAATGTGAATTATAACTTACTTTTATTAATTATGACTCTTAAACAACACTTAAAATATCCCAAGAAGATGCAAAATCAAGTAAGTACATATGCAGTAATGTAGCCAATTGTGCATAACATGATCTCACAAATTTTGTTTGTATTACGAACTGGCAGATAAATATTGGCCAGGACACCAACGAGAACTTCCCTACATGCCTTTGAGAAATGACAAGGCTTTGGCTGTATTCCCAATGCAGTGCACAGTACATTCAGTACTGGAGTATCCTGTGTACTGAAGGCCTAATGAGCAGGAAAAAACACTAGCTTGACAATAGCCTCACATTTTTCTTTGCTCTAGCTCTCAAGGTGAATTATATTGAGTTCTGTTTAATTCTGATCACAGTTATGCTTTCATGTAGAACATGCTGGCAAAACAGCCTGAACTGGTTCGAGCCTGATGTGAATACTTGCCAATGTAAGAAACCGGATAAATGTAAGAGATTTGTTCACTCGTGCTTGCTCCATCATTCAGTAAAATCACGGCTGATCATTTATCTCTGTGTCACTTTCCTGTCCTTACGCCACATCCCTTGATTTCCTTAACATTTAAAATCTATCATTGTCCCTCTTGGATGCATTTAAAAACTGAGCATTCACAGTATTCCTGGATAGATAATTTCAAAGGTTCACCAAGCATTGGGTGAAAATCTTTCTCATCTCTGCTCTGATTAGCTGGTTCCTCATTTTGAGACGAGTTCTAGGCAACCTCACCCAGGGGAAATGTCAGCTTCAAGTGTACCCTGTACAGCCACTTAAGAATTTTGCATTTTCCAATAAAATCAATGCTCACTCTTTGAAGCACTATAAGAGTTCAGATCATGCTTGCTTAATCTCACCGCACAGACATACCCACCACCCATAATCAGTCTGGTGAACTTTCACTGTGCCCTTACAGCTTTACTCTCTCCTACTGACCAACATTCAAAACTAAAGCTGATTTTGAAAATACTTTATGGACATAAAAAGCAGTGTGTTTTTCAAGTCAGTTCTTTTTAAGTTTCAACGATGTCCTCCAGGATTCTGTACACTCTGCTGAATGCAGTCTTGTGGCATGCCAAAGAATCAAACCACTATCCCTCAGAAAAGTGTTTGTTTTATTCCGAGATAGCTACGAAAGCTGTCAGTGCTTCTCATGCAGCTAATTCATCTATTCAATTCTTATAACTATTATTTGCAATGTGATTTTAATATCTTACTTCAGGAGCTTGTCTCTGCAAACAACAATTTGGCAATATACCTGTATAACAATTTGCCATAAAAAGCTTTCAATATCTGAAATTACATAAGGAAACATTGAATTATGGGGAAAAATCCCTGTTTACCCACAGCTCACCACCCTAGATCACCTGGTGTATAATGAGAAAAGGGCTCTCCTGTTGAAATGCATGGGTTTTGCTGGACATGAAAATGGTTCCTGGAATATGCTTGAACTATTTTTTATAAGTTACTGTATAATAAGTTATTGTATATAATCAATTTTATTGATCAATAAAATCAAGATAGGTCTCTTATCTTTGGTTGAGAAGACATCAGCCTAGAAATTGGATGTATTGACAGTCCTTGTTTAATATACAAATCAAACATTAAGCCAATTTATCCAGGTCAAATCTGAAATTGTGCCCGTCGGGAAATCACCATGCACATTTAGCCTTAGCATGCTTTATTTTTCCCCAGTACCGGTCACTCACATATGATATTCCAAGTCACACATGTCCTATATTGACAATGTAAATTGAAAGCTGTCAATCAATGCTCACAGAACAACCTCAAGTGCATAATGCTACTTTATTGTACATATGTCTTTTTAAAAGAAACACTTAAATGACATCAGGAGATCAAAATGTGCTGCAGGCTGCTCAAATGCCTTCCAAACACACAGAGTGTGTTTCAACTAATGTTTTTCAGCAGGTAGCTGCTGACATATTTGCCTCAATGGTGATAACTTTGGCAGCAATACTTCTGCAACCTTTGTGCAATCTGCAATGCTAGCAGCTGCCCCACCAGTGTCACTTATCTTTGCACAAATGAGGATAACTTTCAGCAGTGTTGGTGTGTTAACAATCTACCTTAACACAAAAAAGCAACCAACATTGAACATTTTTAAGTAGGATTACAAACTCCAGTTCTTGCCATTTCACGACATTAGTCGAGTGTTTTGAGATCCTAGAGCTATGTTGTTGTGTCCATGTAGCTTGGCTGCTATCTTTCACTTTTGTTCTGGATGGCCCGAAAGAAGCTTCTGTTTTTCAATGGGCTGAGTTCAGACTGCTGCCCAGTGCTAAATGAGGGAGCAATCTGGTTTGGATGCCTTAGAGGTGGTGGGAGTTGAGCTGGTGCTTTTACAAGAAGGATCATTAGAGTCTTAAACCTGTACACCAATTAATTGGGGTGATAAAGATATAAAAGTTTGCTGAAACCAGTTCTGATAAAAAGTCATCAAACTTGCACATGTCTGTCTCAGCAGTGATGTTGGCAGATGTGCTGAATATTTCTAGCAATTTGTACTTACCATGATTCATAAGCTTTAAAGGCCAGGCTGGTGGGCATCAACTGTGAGCATTTAGCAAGCTCGCAGCACCGTGTTGGGGGTAGAATGGTACTGCTGATGTTGAGAGATGAGGGTGGTACCCCACTTGGTGTAATAATGTTGCACGTGTGATGTGATTATTACAAGTGTTCAAGTGTCTGCTTGTGTGAGGCCCTCTGTTGGTCAAGGTTGACTATGGATGTTGCGTTCGAGCTGTTTATGGGATTCATAAGCCAGTACATAAGCTACACAAGTAAGATATGGAGAGCAAGCTGTTGGCTATGTATAAGACACCCCTTCTCCATGCAGCTAATGAATCCAAAGCAACAGCAGAGGTTGATACTGTTTGGCACCAACATCGTTGCAGGAGTTATCATTCGATGTTGAACTCAACATGGGACTGACTTAGGGAATCCAGATCCAGATTTTTCCTTGGGATTCACTCCCAAAGTCTTTCCCATGAGTTGGTTTAGCCACAAGGCAGTGAAGGTTTGGGATTAAAATATTTCCTTCTTCTAGATAAGCTGCTAGCCATGGGTGACAAGCCCTATCTGCCCAAATAGACTGGTTTTAAGGCATCAGTAACATGCCTTTTCCTCTTCTCCTGTCAGTTCTGCTGGGCTTAGTAGCTAAGCTACAAGTGAAGGGCAGGAGCTGGCCTCGGTTGTCAGAGGCTATTTGACTTTGGCACTACCACCCCTGACTATAACAATCTTAAGGAACAATCTGCTTGTAAGGGTTTTTTAACACAGGTCCTGGAAACCATCTGGGAGAAGAACCTATAATCCACCTAGGTACGATCTCCAGCATCTGAACTTCGAGATGAGAGCCATCTCCCTGTTCCCTGTAGGAAGCCCCGGCAGACGTGCATGTTGTTGTTCTCCATTGTCACAGGGAGTATGCCTTTAGGACTACTCTCCTACCAGCACTGGTTGGCAACAGAGTGTTTCCAACTGTGCTGAATTGAGTGTGGCCCTATCTGGAAGGGCACAAGTCTCATTTTTGTGCTACATTATAAGTGTAAAATACTATAACTCTATTTCTGGCATAGTTTCAGCATTTGCACTTTAGTTTGGAGTTCAGGCATTAGTGCTCTGCATGGCACATATTAAGAGCATCTCCAGCATTCCTTCAGTTCTGCATCAGTATATGAGCCTAGAGTTTTGTGCTCAGAATTAGAATCAGGTTTAATATCACCAGCATCATTGCCGTTAGGTCGCATCTGGAATTTCCAGTTGGCGGATGATTTCCCTCCACGCCACTCTGTCCTGACACTTGTCATTACTGTCGTTGCTTTGATCCTTTATTGAGACTGATATATTGGGAAATCATGTACTTGGCAGGTTACAGCAGTGGTTTGTCTTTGCCTTCCACCAGGTGAGTTTAAAGAGATCACTGACTCCCTTCTTGGTAGATCATCTGCTTGCAAAACAACCATTGTCTTCCAAGGTCATAGCTCTTCTGCCTTCCCCACCATTGGCCATCGCTCGTAACCCTGAGCTAGGGACCCTTACCAGGTGTTACCAGCCGGGTCAGCTGGACCTGGAGGCGTTTCACCATGCTGTGCTCCGGGCTGGATGTTGTGGTGGCCGGTGGCTGTAGCAGGGACAAAGGGGAAGAAGCAGCAGGGCCTAGGCCTGGGCTTGGGCTCGAAGTGGCAGCGCTGATGGCTGCTGAGCCTGGGTGTGGTGGTGAAGGGCTGCGAGGAGATGTCGCAGATGAAGGCGGGCTCCCGGGAAAAAGTAATAGGAAACACATTTTTGTCCTTAAGATCTTGTCCAACCCTCCTTTGGAAGTGACATGTTCTCACATCTCACCGTGCTTCTCCCACCTCCACCTCCTCCGCCCGCTGCCACCGCTGCTATCCCACCGTCATCACCAGTACGTCATGAAATTTGTTGTCTTTGTGGCAGCTGTGCAATGTAATACATAATAATAGAAAAAATGAATCACAGTAAGTATATACATTAAATAGTTAAATTAAATGACTAGTGCAAAAATAGAAATAATTAAGTAGTGAGGTATGTTCATGGGTTCAATGTCCATTCAGAAAATCGGATGGCAGAGAGGAAGGAACATTCAGGCTTCTGTACCTTCTTCCTGATGGTATCATTGAGAACAAGGCATGACCTGGGTGGTGGGAGTCCTTAATGACAGATGTCACGTTTTCGAGATACCACTCCTTGAAGATGTCCTGGATACTATGGAGGCCAGTGTCTATGATGGAGCTGACTGAGTTTACAATCCTTGCAGCTTATTTTAATCCTGTGCAGTAGCCCCCTCCCCATCCCAACATACCAGACAGCGACACAGCCAGTTAGAATAGTCTGAACAGTACATCTGTAGAAATTTGCAAGTGTTTAAGATGACATACCAAGTCTCCTCAAACACATGATGAAATATAGCTACTGCCTTGCCTTCTTTGTAGCTGCATCAATATGTTGTTTCCAGGTTGGATCCTCAGAGATATTGACACCCAGGAACTTGAAAATTGCTCATTCTCTCCATTTCTGATCTCTCAGTACCAAGAAGAAGTTTTGAACACATAATTCAAATGAGGTGAAAATACTAGCCAGTGAACTACAGCCAAAATTGAAAAACTGAAATGCAAAGTACCTTTCATTCTTTAATGGCACATCCCAGGAAGGTGTGGAACCCTTCAGGAATGTCAGAAAATGATGGTAACTGTGATGGAAGAGAGAAGCTTGATGATAAGTAGCCAATAGCGGAGCTGAATGGTCCTTCGAGAGCAGCAGTCATCAAGGTGGAGAGGAGAGGTGGGAGATTGATTGTAGCAAGCGCACTGGCCACAAAAATCTGTAATCTGCAGATTGTGGGGGTGGATCTTACCTGGCAGTTGCTAAATTTAAAGCAGGCTCTCAGCTGTGCTGTGGGAGCCCGACTTAAGCAAGATAGCACTTTTCACCCTCCCAAGAACACACTGAATATCGATCTCAGCCCTACTCAATGTAAAAGCAGGTGGATACTCTACAGTTGAAGGGTCTCAACTAAGAGTCCCTGTATCTATCCTTTAACCCCTGCCTCTGTCACCCATTGTCACCACATTAATATCACGGCCAGTTATACCCTGGACACTGTCAGATGTTCAGTAGTGTGGCCATTCTTATAAGGGGTCTGCCCCAAATTAGATAATACATAAAAAAAAAAATTGGGTGCAGTCATCAACATGAATTAGATGGGCAGAACTGCTTTTCACATTCTGAACTTCCAGCCTCATAACCAGTAGAGATGATTATTGAGCTTTGCATCCATAGCTGGAGGCTGAAAATCAGACCCAGCCACATCCCAAATCATCCCATTTCCAGGAACGTACATCAGGAATGCAGCGGTGTGCCGTAGTCAGCTAACACTGTGTTATCATCCCTCTGCCAGAATCACAACGTTGTCTGGATTGTCTATGCATGGTTGAAAAGGTGAGTCGTACTAGGCATGGGACAAGGCAAGTTGGAACATGAAGCGCCTTCAGTCAGCTGTGAAGGACAGGAGCCAATACAATGGTTTTTAGAAGGAGAAGCCGTTGTCATGGTAATATCTGTCTGATTAGTGAAATGGCAGTTAGTTGGAGTGGATCATCTCTGAATGGATCATGAGATGATTTTCTCTTTTGATGGAACATCCATTACTAGAGGGACTTAAAAATTCTCCTATCTGCAGTGCACATTTAAGGCTTTCCATTGTCAGCACAAGTTCAAGTGACTGTTACTGAGGGCTCAGGCAACCAACCTCTTACACTGCAGCATGTGGAAGGAAGATGTCAGTTATTCCACTCCACATAGTAAATTAAGTTAGTTTCAGGAAACAGAAGGGAAGCTGCAATCATAATGTACGAGGTTTCCCAGCTGCTTCACAAATGCCATTTCCAAGCACTTCTCTTCAATAACACTCACTTTATAAGCTCCAGTAATTTTGTTTTACTTCACAAGTTTAGCTGAACAAATTTTGACATGTTAAATTTATATTCATTAAGTTCCAGCCCAGAATCAACCCCCACAGGTGCTTCCAGTCTCTTTGAATGGAAAAGATGCTAGTCCCTTCAGGATCGCATTCTATGAAGCATAAGGTGATACAATATGGTTTTAATGGAGGTGGCACATCAGATACACATTCAGAACAAATTCACCACACTCCTCATTTCTTGTTTTCACTTTCTAAGCTGACAAGTTACAAGGCATATCTAACTAACCCACGGGGAACTATCAAACTTGCACTACTTATAGACTGCAATTAGCATTTATTTGAATGTTCGCAGGCTTGAAATGCTCATTGAGGAACTGCTGCAAAAGTATTTTGTCAAGTCGGAGTTCAGAGGGGCTGCTGGAAACAACTTATTAACAGCGGAATGCAAATTACAAAAACAAAAACGTGGCTAACTCTCTGCAGTGGAAATAGTGCCCACCCTCCAGTGGTGGGTGGGATGCTGAAATGGTTGATCCAATATAACCTCTGTCAGTCCCAGGATATTCATAATGAAGAACAGAAATGAGTGCCCCACCCCACCTCTGCTTACTAATAATTACTTAAAATATCTTTGTAATATGACATTATGGGCACATATGCACTTATCTGGCCCATAACGCACTTGTCTGACTCATAATGCTCTTGTCTGGCCTATAATGCTAAGAATTTGTCCATGAGCTTCTCCAAAAGCTAGTAAATTTAAATCTTGCACAAGCCCTTGAGAGATGACTCAATGCAGAGTCTGGGTGCCTGCCAGGTCACTGCTACATTATTCTGATGTGGAGAACACAGAAATGCATTCAACTCCCTCATAAAACTACGTTAAAGAATTGATTGCGGTCTGGTGTCTGGTTAATTGCCAATACATGACGCAGCGATATTTGTCATCAGGGTTACTTTATATAACCCTATGTCTTATGGAACCTTTTTAAACAATGGATAAATAAGAACTGACAGCAACAATCATAAACAATTACTTCATAGCTGCTTGTCATTCACCCATCTTAAGTTCCCAAAGTGAAATCCCCCTTCTAAAACATAGAAACATAGAAAACCTACAGCACAATACAGGCCCTTCGGCCCACAAAGTTGTGCCGAACATGTCCCTACCTTAGAGCTTACTAGGCTTACCCATAGTCCATAGCTTATTTTTCTAAGCTCTATGTACCAATTCAAAAGTCTCTTAAAAGACCCTATCGTATCCACCTCCACTACCGTTGCCAGCAGCCCATTCCACACGCTCACCACTCTCTGCATAAAAAACTTACCCCTGACATCTCCTCTGTACCAACCCCCCACCTTAAACCTGTGTCCTCTTGTAGCAACCACTTCAGCCCTGGGAAAAAGCCTCTGACTGTCTGCACGATCAATGCCTCTCATCATCTTATACACCTCTATCAGGTCACTTCTCATCCTCTGTCGCTCCAAGAAGAAAAGGCCGAGTTCACTCAACCTGTTTTCATAAAGCATGCTCCCCAATCCAGGCAACATCCTTGTAAGTCTCCTCTGCGCACTTTCTATAGTTTCCACATCCTTCCTATAGTGAGGCGACCGAGTGGGGTCTGACCAGGGTCCTACTTAGCTGTAATATTCTACATTGATATGCAGTATTTCCTCACAAGGGTTGACCAACTCTCTCCCGTTGAGTGATCTATGTAAATCTGTGAATTCAAAACCTTGATATATGTACCCATAACTACCTCACACTGTATTGTCAAACCATGTCAATATTTTTGACACGTTGTTTTTTCTCAGCAAAATTGTTTTTCTCGCATAGTAATGGGTCTTAATGCAATTCACAGGTATGGTTTAGTCCTGCAATTTCTTTTTAAACTGACGCATGAAGACTTCCCATCTTGGTCTGCCACTCTTACTCAGTGTCTGCTTACGAGTAGGTCAAAAGGGTTTTGTGTTTTCCACAGGGGGTTTATTTAGTTATTTATTTAGAGATGGAGTAGGCACTTCTGGCCCTTCAAGTGGGACTGCCCCAACAACTTCGGTTTAACCCTTACCTAATCAAGGGGCAATTTACAATGACCACATAACCTACCCGGGACATTTTTGGATGGTGGGAGGACACCAGAGGAAGTGGAGAAAGCCCACATATTCCACGGGGAGGACGTGCAGAGACTCCTTACAGAGCACGCTGGGATTGAACTCTGAACTCCGACACCCCGAGCTGTGACAGCATCGCGCCAACCACTCCACTACTGTGGGACCCTTAATAATGTAACAGTGACCTGGCGAGTCCAAACTCTGCACTTGAGACATCTCTCAAGGGTTTGTGCCAGATTTAGAGGCCAATATATACATCATTAACATTGTGGGGGAAACATGTGCAAGTATATCCATAAAATATATAATTTTAAATAATTATTAGCAGGGGGCTCTTATCCCTGTCGCTCATTATGAATATCTGGAGGCTGACCAGGGGGCTGAAATGGATCAACCATATCAGCAGAGCAGCCCAGCTGTAACAGAAGGTAGACACCATTTGCCCTGCAGTGGGTAGACTCCTGGCTCTTCAATCTCCACATGGTTGAAGTCTCATCATGAGACTGGATTAGGTGAGGTGCCGCTGCTATTGTCACAGCACAAACCATTACTTCTCTGACTGTGATCTACCACTTAAACTGCAGGAGTTACTTCAACACCAACTTCCTTCTCTAGGATCGCTGCAACAAAAATAACGAGATCCGTAAACATTTTAACAAGGGGGAAGGGTGACTCTTCTGACTTAGGCTTTTCTAAAAGTTGGTGGATTTTAATTTAGGCAGCTATGGACAGAATTAGGCTCTCATTAATAAATGCAGGTTAAGTCAAATAGAAGGTACTGACTCCGTTTCCATCTCTGCATGCAAATCAGACTGCAAGACCAACATTTCTGCTTTCTAACTGCAGGTGCTTGTGGGTCTTGACCCTCAAAGATATTAAAACTTATATACACTTGTTGCTTTAATTGCTCCAGAAGTTTCTTCATTGGACAAAATGTGGCTTCTTTTCCCTCTTACCCTCCTAGCTCCTCTTTTTAAGGTGCCAACTATACTGAGCAGCCTACCAGATTTGAGACTTTCCAAACAGCAAGCTGCATGTAAGGAGCATGGTCAGTGCTGAGAACTTAATCGATTTCCTGGTACAAGCCCCAGCTGGAAATATTAATCCAGCCCACCTGCTGACCACATAAGCTGATGAGAGCGTAACTCAGTCACCACATAACCTGATATACACGTTCAGAACGTTGACACAGGTGTTCCTATAATGCTAGTCAAGGTTTGAGATGGCAACTTCTGGCTGGTGGCTAATGAAACAAGAAAAACAAATGACTAAACCCAAAGCTTAGATGACAATTTAGGCACTGGGCCAGACTGAAAAAAGTCTTGCTGCTCCACTCTGTGCTGAACTAAGGGCCTGTAGAAGACCCTTTTCATGGACCAGTACAGAACGCTATCTCCTTGTGCTTCTTGTTTGCATGGTTTGTTTTGTTCTCTGCACATTGAGTGTTTGACAGTCTTTTATAATGTTCTTTTGGGATCTTTGTTTTGTGGCTGCCAGTTAGGAGGCGAATCTCAAGGTTGTACAATGTATACATACTTCGATAATAAATGTACTCTAAACTGTGAAGGAGCTTAGAAGGACGATGGCACCTAATGGCGACTCCTTTGCTTGCACTCTGGTTTCGTGGATGTTTGCAAAGAAAAAACATTTCAGGATGTATATTGTATACATTTCTCTGATATTAAATGTACCTAGTGAAAGCTATTGAACTTTTGAACTTAGAAGGTTATGTAACAACAAGAATATAGCTTCAGATCTCAGTTTAGCTGATTAAGAATGAGAACACGTTTTAGAATTATTTGAAAGTAAAAATCAGACAATGAAATTCATCATAGAAATTCAACCTTTTCACAACCATTCTCTTTACTCCGTCTAGCCCAAGTATGGTTGTTGACTAGTAGGCTCTCTAAATGCATCAAACAGGATCTCAGTGATGAGTGAATCATCTTCATCCGAGAATGAATTAAAAATAAAGAGCATGCAGCCAATTCTCGAAGACCATATTATTAGCATATTGTAAATAACGTTTCACTAACTCTAGGTAATATTGATTTCAAAGTATCACTTTATATATGAACTTAGGTGAATATGATGCAACACTCCATAATAACTAGGCCCTGGCATTATGAACAACATCCTCAAGGCTAATTGCTGGTCCGGGAAGGTGAGAGCAATGACAGAAGTGCTGGGGTCAGCTACATAGGTGAGAACGGTGTAAGCACATTGGGCCACAGAGCACAGTGTGGAGTATTATCTGCAGTAAAGCAGTCTAACTCCAGCCTCTAATGAAACTATCCATACTCTTAGTATTAGAAAATGGACCTTGAGGAGTACATTGTTTTATTGGAAACTGCAGCTTGCTATGTACACACAACCCTGTGAAAGTATCAGCCACAACAGAACACACCTGGCGTCTGGTTTTGCTGTTACCAAAACACTATTTTATTAGTAACTACATCATATAGTAACTTAAACCAGGTAAATCAAGAGTTAACGGTGTTATGGAGCTGATTGCCACCAAAGGCGGCTCGCTGGTTGGGACTTACTGGAAAAGGATCTTTTTCTGAGATACCTGATATAATGGGTTCAGTACCATCATTTAGTGGCGATAAGCTGTCACCAATGCCTGAGTAGTCCCACAAAACACTTGGTCTCCTCTTTAGAGATGGGAACCACCAGCTCCAAAACGTTTTGTTTGGCCTTTCCCAGTATCTCCCACTGTCCAGAATGCCATTGTATTCCTTGGAACAGCACTTTCAGGTGAGGGCCTTGGATCTTGCTGGGATTAATAGACTTATCCTCTCACCCTCAGAGAGGTAACCAATTTGTTAAGTGCCTCCCCCACCGTCTCCTCCAGGGGTCCCTGCAATAGGATATCATTTATGTAGTGAGATACCAAGAGGGTTCAGTTGAACGAGGCCCCTTGTAGGTCTTGAGCTAGAGTCCCATGGTGTAAGGCTGGGCCACGCAAATACCGTATTCCAAGATGCCAGAAGGTACACTGTCTGCCTTCCCACATAAAGGCAAACTGGTCTTGGGACTCAGGTCTCAGGGAATGCAAAAGAAAGAGCAGTCCAATCCTGTACAGCATGCCAACGCTTCCACTCCCTACCCTCCCCTTGCCCTCTACAATCCAGGACAACCACCGTGAGGGGCGGGGACGTGATTATTCAATTGCCTAAAGTCTATTGTCGTTCACCACATTCCTCCTCCCTTCTTTACAGCCCATACCAGTCTTTTGTGGGAAGACATTGCCGACCAAATAATCCTCTCCTTCAGCAGAGCTTCCTCTGTTTCCCCAGTCTCTTTGGTGCCACCCTGGATGTGGAACTGCTCGACGTTCGCCATCTTGGTTGGAGATGGAATTATGAGGGGCTCCCACTTGACCAGCCCCACTAGTACCATCGTTCAAACCACTCCAAAAGTAAAACAGAGGCTATTGGTCTGCGTGGACCTACTTTCAGCACTTTCATACTCAAAATGAACTTGGAGGATGCCGCGACCAGCACTGACTTACTGTAGGTCTTGGTTGTTCTGAGCTGATAGCTGCACTTACTGTATCCATCCAGGCCAGAATGATTGGCCTTCCCAGTTCTTCTATCATCACCTGGGGGCCTCTCCAGCTGTCGGGGTCGCCTACCCCAGTATCGACTACTGCCATCCATTGCTCTATGTTTCTCTTTCCCTTAATTTATTGTAATAAGTATGTGAGGCCTCAGGCCTCCCAGCAGGTAAGGTGTCACCATGGATATACGTTGGCAGTCATGGCCGCACCCCTACAGGAGCATGGCAGGAGGACACCTCCTGCTGCCACAGGTCTCGAGCTTTCTGCAGTGCTCCAAGGGAGGGGAAGAAGGAGGGATCCTTCTCCCCATTGGTTGGGGAATCAACAGGGCTCCCTTCCCCCCTGCAACTTCCCTCCCTTCTTATTTTGACAATGGTCTTTCCAGAAAGCATGCAGGACCACATTAGGTATCCCAACCACCCGGTCTTTAGGATGCCTGCCTTGAGCACGGCCAAAAGTGTCTCCTTATGGGTCAGATAGACCTCTCCGTACCACTTCTCTATTTTCCTCACCCGGTTACGAGCCCCAGCAACCAACCTCTCCAAAAGCCCAATAGCCAATCCTACTGTCTTCCCTTTTGCCAGCCCAAAAAGGGGCAATATTATTCCTTCAAATGGTTTTCCACCATCTCAGGCCGATCATCACCACCAAACCAAATATTCAGATCATCAGCCCATGAAATAAGAGTCTGGACTTTCTCTGGGTCCAGTGACCAATCAGCCCTTTGGGACACTTCTTACTGCTGGACCATGACCAGGTGGCAAGCGATGTTAACACTCTTTTTCTCTGTCTCCTCGGCACTGAGGTCATGGTGCAGACCCCATGGTCACCGACCACCGTGGTCACGCAGCACTGATTCAATCTCTTTCTGAGAGATTGTCTCATGTTGGTGTTTTATGATGGCCACTAGCAGCCAAGGAGCCTCTCTCTGGCTCCCCCTCTTGTCTGGGAACCCTAACCCCTTTAGTGCAGACATGAGATGGTGTCCCATCTTTACTCCTTGGGGGTCAAGTTTGTCTGTACAATCCACTGGCATACCGTGGTCCACCAGCAAATTGGCCAGGGAGCCAAACACTGCAGAGTGACCAGTCTACCTTCACATGGGGGTAGGGAGCGGCTTAGTCTTACTCTTACTTCTTAACGTTTTGGCAAACACCTTTGCTTTCTACCATGCCTGCCAATCCCTTGCCAAATTGTTTCATTATGACAGAAAGTTCATGAGTCTGGTTCAGATAGACAGAAAGACAAAAGCTCCAATGATCTACTTAGAGCTACAACACTTTTTTTAATTAGGGCAGAATAGCAAGCATTCGATCGCTTAACTATGTGAGCACGGGCCCCTCTCACTGCAGAACATCTCCCACTTGATCCACAGAGTTGTAAGTGACTAACCCATCGGTGAGGCCCTGCAGAACTGCCCCCAACCGCTCTTCTTTTATACCCTCTCCACTGAAATGGAATTCTGCAATACATGGACCAATACATTAGCACCAGCTCAAACCACTAAAACCAGAAACAGCCATCACTCATCACCATCCTTCACACATCCCACCCTGTGTTGACCTGAGTTCTATGTTCCCTCATCCTTATCCCCATAGTCCTGCATTCCCACGGTTGTACTGTATTCCATGGTCACAATCAAAACAACTGCAGCCAGCTCACATATGTCCAAGAACATAGTAATGATGCAGAGAAGCACAAAGATTAACCCTTTACAATACAGCAAGTGATTCCTGCAGAAAACAGAAAAGGGTGGGGAGAGAAAGATGGGACTGGTGGTGGGATGACAATGTAGCTGGTGGAAATGCTGAAGGATTGATGTATTGCATACAAAGGCTGGCGGGGTAACGGTTAGGACAGCAGAGCTTTCACACTGTTTTGTCCCAAGAGGTGAGAGCAGAAGGGTGCAAAATGGAGGAGATGGTCTTATAGAGTTGTAAGTAAGGGCTTCATTCACCTCAGTGGAAGTGTAGAGACATGGTTCCTGAAATGGAGGACATCTCAGATGTCCTGTGTGAAAAGCTTCATCTCAAGAACAGTTATGGCAGAGACAAAGAAAGAGATGGCATCTTTATAAGAGACAGAGTATAAGGAGATGTATCTAGATAGGGATGGGAGTCAGCAGGTTTGTAGTAGATATCAGTCGATAGTTTGTCTCCTAAGATGGAGACAAGGAGATTAAGGAAAGGCAGAGAGCTATCGGAAAGAGTCCAAGTGAACTTGAGGGCAGAGTGAATGCAGTCGCAAAGTTGCTGATGTTGACGAGTTCTGTAAGGGTGCAGGAGGCAGCACCAATACAGACATCGATGTAGTGGAGAAAGAGTTAGGAAGTAGAAGAAGAGTAGGTTTGAAGCAAGGACTGCTCCAAAGTAGCTAATGAAAAGCCTGGTGTAGCTGAGGCCCTGCGAGTGCCCGTGGCTACATCTGTTTATTGGTAGAAAGTGAGATAAATCAAATGTGGCGATTCAGGGTAAGAGCAAGTTTCAATATTCAGATGAAGGTGTCAGTAGAGAGGAGGAGCTGGTTGGATCTGTGTACTAGAATGAAATGGTAAACCCTGTCCTTTCTGATGGGGACTAGTGTGGAAGTGTACAGGGACATGGTGAAGATGAGGCTGTGGGCACCAGGGAAGTAGAAGTTGGGAAAGTAGTGGAGAGCGTGCACGATGGTGGAGGAGCTCGGTGGCCAGGCAGCATCCGTAGAGGGAAATGGGCAGTCCTTGTCCTGGGCTCAGTTTAACTCATCTGCTGGTGTAAAATTTGCATAATCAGAGTTCTTATTTTAAAAACGACAGTGATTATATTTTTAAAGAGTAAACCACTTCGGCACCTGGAGATGGTAACTTATTTCTGTGAAAGTTTGAGCTATTGTGCCATTCACACAGCTTGTATATAACCTTACTTTTTGAACTAATTTTGTGCAGGATGCCTGGGGACCAGCAGAGGCCTCAAGCCCCGGCAAGTTCTTCCCCTGGGAGCTGAGAATGGCAGCAATGAAAAGCCTGTCATCACCAATAGCCCCATATATTTCAGTTGTTCTCACAGCCAAATTGCTGTCACGTGTTTCAAATATATAGAATGTGAAATACTTAAAAGCCACATCCTAAGCCTAAATACTATGAACAATGCTGAAGCAAGCTCAGTTCAGTGAAACACTTGTATATTTATAAAGCTCTGTTAAAGCCATTTCTTTTCAAAGAACAAATGGAGTTCCTGTATCCTAAGAGTGCAGTTTCTCAGTGCAAATTTACAGAGTTATGACAGCTTTACAAAGAGTAGCAAAAGGATCTCAGCAAGAAACCATCAAGATGCCTGGGATCTTGTAGATCATTCCTACAGACACTAGTGGGGTGGCACAAAGGTGTAGCCAGTAGAGACACTGCCTCATGGCACTGGACTCCAGTTTGGTTCCTCACCTCACTTAGGGCTCACCATTCCTTCCTAGCACAGAGACATCAATGTAGAGTTTGTATGTTCTCCCTGTGAATACGTAAGTTTGCTCCAATATCCCCCACCTCCCAGAGGTGTATGGATTAGCCACTGCAAGTTGCCCTGTTGTGTAAAAGAGTGGGTGTAAGTGGGAGGAATCGATGGGAATGTGGGAAGAATGTAGGATCTATGTAAATCGATGATCGATGGACAGAGAGGACTTTGTGGCCATGGAGCTTGTTTCGATGCCGCCTCTTTCTAGGACTATTTTTCCAAAGACATAAGCAAGCCATTGTTATTCTGCTTCCTTGCTCCAAACAACCACACCTACTGTTTCTGCCCCATTCCTCCTCCCTAACTTTCTGTTCTCTAATTTAGCAATGTTCACCACAACATCATTGTTTTAAATTTCTTCACATTGTTAATTTAATGAAGGTACATTTCAAAAAGAGTAGTTAGAAAGAATGGCTTGGAACTGACAGTGGCCACCGATAGTAAAATAAAATGATTATAGCAAATGGTATTGATGTAGAGCAAAAGACATGGTAGAGCAACATAAAAGGGGGTCAGATTAATTAGGCATTCTGAACAAATTGGATTTTCTACTTAGAATCAAAGATTCACACAGCACAGAAATACACCTATCAAATCCATGCCAAAAATTAAGTACCTATCTTATTCAGTCCATAGCCTTGCCATTCAAGTGTTCACCTAAATACGTTTTAAATGTTGTGAGAGTACTAATCTCCACACCAACCCAGATAGTGCACTTCAGATTTCAATCACACTCTGTAAAACATAATTCTTTAAATCTCTTCTAAACCATCCCTAAACTTAGTCCGTCTAGCTTTATATACACGCCCCCACAAGTTTCTTACAATCTATGCCCTCATTATCTTGTATACTTCTATCAGAACCACATCCAATCCACTTTGTTCTAAGCAAAACAAGCCCAGCCTAACCAGTCTCTCCTCATAACTGGAATGCTCCATTCCATTTAATATCCTGGTGAACCTGCTTTACACGTTCCCCAGCATATGTTCATCCTACGAAAGTGTGCACGTTATTTTAGCTGTGCCTAATCAATGTTTTATGAAGTTGTACCACAACCTCCATGATCTTGTATTCTTGGCCTGCCAAATGAAAGAAAGAATGCCTTCAATATGTCCTCTTCAGCACCTTCCTTACCCATGCTGCTAACTTCAGGAAGTTTTCATGTTAGTGAAAATCAGTGGAAAGAGTCTTCCATCCATCCATGAGCATATTATTTCCAAATGAGGTGTTTTTCTTTAGTTTCCCTATTTAACTTGGCTGTTGATGGAACCTTACCTAAAAATACAGTCCCAAGGAAAGATAAGGTATTAGGGAATCGAATGATATGGAACCAAAGTACATAAAGTGAGTGGTGATACAGAATAGGAAAAGTCTAATAATAGGTCAGTTCTCGTATCCTGCATTGCATGTTATGACATTCGGTTTTGTGAACATAGCCTCTAATATTTGATTCTGAGTCACCAGCATAAACATGAAGCACAAAATAAATTTCACATTGACGTTATCTCTTTAACCGTTATCGAAATAAAGTCATCATTTCTGTAAGGCAGAGAAGGTCAGATGAACACAGGAACTTTTGCTGGTATCCCATATCTCTACAGCCTGTGTAAACACCCTGCATCCTCCGCCTGACACTATTGAGGCTGCTCTACCACAAATTTCCTGAGCTGACTGGTCTTCACTTTGGAGAAGTGAAGAACCTTTCTTTTACCCATGTTACAAACTGCAGTAAACTGCCTGTTATTTCTTAGTGAGGTACCAAGGCAACCAAAACCCCTGGAACTTAATAATGTCAGTGCCAGGAAGGATTTAACTCTGTGTTAGGTCAGAAAGCTGCAGGGGCTTTCAAATATCTGGTGTCAGTCATACCACTTGGAAGCAGGCACGAGTGTCTATCTTGTTCTCCCCATATTCGCTTCAACACCATCCCCCCCCCCCACACACACACACACAGATTACATGACTCTCCCACATTTTACAGCAGTCCAGTAACCAATCAATTTGTGTGCCATTTGATTGTGGCAGGAAAACAGGACACCCGGAGGAAATCCATACAGTCACTGGGAGAACATACAAGTTCCACACAGATGGCACCAGAAGCCAAGATTTAAGTCAGCTTGATGGAGCTTCAAGGCACCTCACGTATACCCAGTTCAATAAACATGTGAAGAAACCACCCCACAATTAACGTAAAGAAATATGAAAGATTTATGCATGAAGTCTTCTCAAATCTTCTGTTTTTTTTACTCTTCACAAAGCAGTAAGGTAACTGGCAATATGTGACTGAGCAAGTAGACTGCATGGAAATTAAACACTTTCAATATTGTTTTGTGTACTAAACCTATTTGTCTTTTGACAGGAATGAGTGTGTTGTGCTTGAGGTACAAGGTGTAATTGTTTCTCTGTCAAATCTCCAATGAAATACCATATTAACACAAAGACAAACCAGAGATGCTGTCAGCAGCAGATGTTGACAGCTGCAGCGTGTTCCACTCACTCACATGATGAACGCCACTCAGAGCTGTAACAATATCATTGGATTAAAGGCTAAACTGGCACACCACCATTCGTCGGCCTCAGATTTGTTCGATACATTTTGCTTTGGATTGGCACCGTGTATCTGAGAAGCAAATAATTTCTTGGGTGGTTTACGTTTTATTTTAAATATTGCTATTTCAAAAAGAAAACAGTTTTGTTGTGCTCCTGTAATTCACCTGCAGTTACCTTTACTCCCCACCATTCATCCTCCATGCCCCTCACCCCTGTGCATGGCCTCTTTCAATTAGCAGGAATAAGACAAGGCCTTAATGTTTAGCCAAGAGACACAGATTTACTGCAGTGAGGTGGTGTGCCCAATAAACATCCATCTTCCACCCACCCCAGAAACAATGTGCAAGGAGCGTTTTCTGAGCCTGCGACCCATTTCTCGTAGTACAATTGAGAGTAAACAACACAAGGAGATAATTTCCCTTAAATTTAGCATTCTTTTGTGAATGCCCTTCAATAAAGATAAACTTTAACTGTTATCTCCCACAAAAATTTGATTTTGAAACATAAAACTTTTTCTGTTTGCCTGCAGCTGGCCTGAGAAGGTAGTGACAAGAGGGGCTGCTTGACAGTGCCTGTGAGAAGCTCTCCAATCCCCTGTTGAATCCGATAATTAATAAATGAAACACCGAGGGACTCCACTAAAGCTTCCTCAGATGACATATCTGTCGTGAGCTCGGCAAAGCATTAAATGGCCATTTTCTGACAGAATGACTTCACCGCCTTAGAGCTTCCTTGACTTTGTGCGGAATTTTTTCTTGTTGACGGCTCTAGTTCATTTCTGCCTATTTAATTGGGCCCCGGATGAATTTGCTCGACAAGGCCATTTATCATGTGGCAGGAGTGCTGGACGAGTCCAGAGGGAGTCGGCTGACAGCTCTGCTCGCACTGAAGCTGAATTGCACTAGAAGTTCACATATTTGGGCATTAGTGCAGCTATTAGTTTAACAAGCTTCGTTTATCCTTGTCACTAGCACTCCAGCTTCCCATGTAATCATTTGAAATGTAGATTACTAGTAGACAAATGGGACAGAGCAGGAGCAAGCAGCAAAGTGACATGGATAGCTTGTTAACCACTGGTTTTAGATGAGAACACTTTGATTAGCTTAATATTCACATTATTCCTATGGTAAGCGTTTTGTCACCTGTACACAGCCTTCGGAGAACAGTTTTCAGAGGTGTCGTTGACCCAGACTACGAATTAAGGTAATTACAGTATATCAAGAGTCTGAGGGAAGGGTGATCAGAGCATGACAATCTCTGCTCAAACAGCAACATGGGGGTTTGAGGGGTGGAGGGGTGGGGGAAGACCATTGAAACTATGAGCCAGAGTGCAACTGAGCAAGATCATCAACACAGAGAAGACATTAATATCACAATGAAAACCAATGGAAAAACTTCTTTCACGTATCTGGCTCCTCTCGGCTTCAATTGCCGAGCCATCCCCTTGAGCACAGGTAGCACTGTTAAAAAAGGTGTTGTGCTGGAAAACATTAGAGTTCATTAGCTGAGGCAGTCACACGATCATTCTTGTTATTAAGCATGACTGATATTTCTGGGATACCAAACACAGTTTTTCCATTTGAGCTTCCTTACACCCAGAATCCAGGATTATTCAGGGCCACTGCTCCAGTCTTAACACCAGTACAGTTTTGACATGACACCAATACAAGATATCCTGAAGAGGGATTTCTGAAAAGACACTCATCCTGTCAGCTGCTGGGTTTTTCTGATACTGTCTGTTTTCAATTGGATAGCCCAACATGGAGTTATCCAATCTTGTCTGCATAAGAAATGGGACTGATCTACAACAGTGACCTACAGGCATGACTTGGACTTCATTGACTGGCATCCCAAGACTTGTACATGCTTAAGCACCATTCTGAAACCAATTTTAGCCACAACCAAAATAAAAACCACCTGTGTTTTTTTAATAAATCATCCCCTTGAGTTAAATATATTTTAAAAAACAGGAAATGTTTTCACTCATTTTGAGCTAAGCAAGTGTTTTTTTATTTGACTCCAGCAAGTACTGTTTTCTGTTGCACTCTCTTTCCTCACAGACAATGATGAGCTGGCAATATAATTTGAGCACATTTCAGACATTTGTCATAATATAAATACAATGGATTCTGGTTAATTGGGATACATCAGGACCAGTACATTTTGGCCCAATTAAGCAGCTACTCTAATTAGCAGAAGTTTCATGGAATAATTAAAAAGATATAAAAAAGACAAACTAGGTAACGAATTTGTATTTAAATGAAATACAGAACAAATTAGAACTTAACCAATACTACTGCAGTGCTATAAAACTGTGTGTTAGTTCCAAGGAAGGAATTCATCCACATCGCATTCTTTTCACTGTAAATGAACAAAATCAATGCGAACACCTAATGAAGATAATGAACTGCCTTCATACATTCCTGTCTGTGATTGCCTTCTCCAAATCTTCATGCTCATTGTAACATTCAAGAGGATTGTAGATACCTTCAAACTCTTCATAGTTTCTAACTTGTTGAAGTTGTGAAATCGTTTCATTTTCACTCCTGGCCGTTTTTGGCATTTCCAAGTCTGAATGCTTGAAACTGCATTGAGCAAAACAGTTCAGAACTGTCTTACTGCTTATTTCTCCTCAACTATCAATGACAAAAATCACTGCTTTTTGAAAATGAACACATGCAACTGACACTATTTTAAAAAGGTTCGCTCAAAGCGCTGGGTTATGTCTAACGGCCTCGCAACTGCACGCGACTGACACCAGCTAGAAACTGTTTGAGAACAGCGTCCTGCACCAATTAAATGCAACAGTGTCCCAATTAAATGAATCCTGGCTATTTTTTCAGTTAGTTTTTGTTCTTTAAGAGTTGTCTGAAATAAGCAGATGGCCCAATTAACTAGAATCCACTGTAATCACTAAGGCTGGTTGGATTGATACAGGACACTCTTGAAGCAAACCCATTTCAGAAGAATTGTCAGCCAACTACACAAGATATAATCAATCACAACTTACTTTCTCAACTGAATTTCGCTTCCAAGGGGAAAGAAACAAGGAGTGGTGCAATTTCGTCATCCATCTCTACACAACTGCTCCACACCCTTACTCTCTCCCATGCCTAAACCCTACTCTGCAGCCTTCCACTCTGCCCCCATCATCTCGAGGCTGTTGTGTGACCTTCCTCTCGGCCCTCCAGATCCCTGGCCTGCTCTGCAGACTTTAGCCTCACCCATCATCACTCGTTTTCACCTCCCGCCTTCCCCTCACGCGCTTACCTCTTCTGACCTCCAGGGTTGCCCATCCACCCCGCCCATCCTTGTCACCCTCCTCAACCTTCCCTCTCACAGCCATCCACTGCAACCCTCCCATTAAACCCACCCCTCCCACGCTCCCACGCCTTCGAATGCCACCTACTCTATCTCACTCCTTCTATCACCTGCTACACTGCAATCCCTGCCTTTCATGATCCCAACGCTTCCTGAAAGCTTTTCCATGGGTCTCCCCACCCCTCTGCTCAGAAGCTGGAGTACAACGGTGCTGAACGGTTGAACAGGCCTCCGAGTGCTGCTGCTGCTGGCTCTGCTACAACAGCTACAGCAAGTGAACATCCCTCAGTCGATGGGAGCAAGCATTGTGACAGGAGCCCTGGGATGGGGTGCTCCATCAGTGAGGGGGCCTCATTCCATCTGGAAGGTAGCTTCAGAAACAGGATCAATTAGATTTGCAAACAGTCTTCCTGCTCCAGTGGAAGAAATCAAGGGCATTTATTGAAGGGAACCTATTTTCTACCTGCTTGAGTTTATTCCCAGCTGCAGTAGAACGCAAAGCACTACTTTAAAGAAGACTGATCAATATCTGTGCCTCAATAAACACAAATAAAACAGCATTGGATGGTCTTTGAGAATCTATCAGACAGTGCTGCCTCTTCATTTAAAGAATGGACCCTCCTGATCGTGCGACTGACTGTAATCTGAGGAGGAGAAGGGACTTTGGGCTGGGTGGAGGTAGTCTTACTCTGACCAACGCACACGTGGCTCCATGGACTTTTGATATGAAAGCAAATCCAAGGGTGGGGGTTTGTGAAGTAAGTAGTACTGAGACAAACATTGAATGAAGGGGCTGAATGGCCTATTGCTGCTTTATACTGTGGAGTGAGTTGCATTTTCTTGGAGTGTCTGTCACCAGCTCCAAAGGCCAAATACAGTAGTTTATTAGGAACTAGTTGTTCACCAAATGATTTTGGATTTCCAGCAATTATAGTTTTCTTTGGTTCTAGTTATTCCCCAATATCCTGTTCAGATGAAAGCTGATATAACTAAATGTTTTTAGACTCAATGATGCTGCAGCACCTGATGAGTATTTGAGGCTGCTTCTGCTTGTAATAATCTACCTATCATTTCAAGAAACCGCGTTGCATCATAGCACATCACAGAAACCAGCCTCCCTCTCTGAGCAACTCACACAAAACACTAGAGGAACTCAGCAGGCCAGGCAGCATCTATGGATAAAAGTACAGTTGACGTTCTGGAAATCCTGCCAAAAGGTTTTGGCCCAAAATTTTCACTTGTTTGTGATCCCTCTATGAACTCTGTCTATACTTCTCGCTGGCTCACTAAAGCAGCCAGCATCATCAAAATTGACACTACCACTCATTTGCTCTTCTCACCACCCTCCAATCAAGCAGAAGATGCAAAAAGCCTGAGAGCACGTACCAATCAGGCTCCAGGACAACTTCTACTTTGATAAACCTATTGAGCAGCCCTCTGGTACAATAAGAGAGACTCGTTACCTCGTGTCCACCTTGCTGTGGCCTTGTGACTGCACTTGCCTGCGTTGTAACACTTTATTCGGCAGTCGACTATTGTTTTACTTTGCACCATTTCAATGCAGTGTTGTACTGAATTGATCCGTATGGACAAGCTTTTCACTGTAGCTCATTACAATATACCAATGAAATGCTTCTGGTTTATTCACTGTGGCTGGTTGGTCCATATCACGGTTACAGGATAAGCTGTAAAAAAGTTACAGAGAATGTGGAGATCTAGCCATTCAGCTTAAATCCTCTCTTCTTTTTTTGTTTAAGCTTTACTCACACTTTCCTTCATCTTATACTGTCAGTGTCACTTCTTTTATCAAGTCAAGTCAAGTGAAATTTATTGTCATTTAACTATATAATGTATATTACATATAGAAACATAGAAAACCTACAGCACAATACAGGCCCTTTGGCCCATAATGCTGTGCTGAACATGTACTTATTTAGAAATTACCTAAGGTTACCAATAGCTCTTTATTTTTCTAAGCTCCGTGTACCTATCCAGGAGTCTCTTAAAAGGTCCTATCGTATCCGCCTCCACCACCGTTGCCAGCAGCCCATTCCACGCATTCACACTCTCTGTGTAAAAAACTTACCCCTGACATCTCCTTTGTACCTACTTCCAAGCACCTTAAAACTATGCCCTCTCATGATAGCCATTTCAGCCCTGGGGAAAAGCCTCTGACTAGCCACATGATCAATACTTCTCATCATCTCTATTATACTCCTCTATCAGGTATAACCATATAATGATTATAGAAACAAGACAACGCTTCTCCGAGCCAGGGTGTAAAGCACAGTAGAATACATAACACATGATAACTTATTAAGGTAAGGATAAGATCTACAGATAAATCATACTTAAGTAAAAAACTAAAGAACATTAATATTAAAAATTGTAAGGTACGGAACATATTAACCATTGACTCTTTGAATATGATGTGGTAGGGAGTTCAGAAGCCTAGTGGGCTGAGAGAAGAAATTGTTTCTCACCCTGACCATTCTTGTTTTATGCATTGGAGCCTCCTGCCTGATGGGAGAAATTCAAAGATGGATGGATGGGTGGGATCCTTAGTAATACTAAGGGTCCTGCTTTTCCAGCGCTCCTGATAAATGTCCCTGATGGATGCAGGGAGACCCTTATGGTCCTCTGAGCTGTTCTCACAGTCCTTTATAGGGATTTCTGGTCAAGTATTCTGTTTTAGTTGCGTAAGTATTGATCAGTCTTCTTCAAAGTGGACTCCCATCCTGATCCCTCAGAGCCAATTCCTCTGTTTCCCACTAGGCATTTTCATCAAGCAACATCTAATAACTACCTGACTTTTTAGAATCTTCTGCACATAGTGTCTTCTGTTGCTTCTTTATTATAATTACTGAGCACATTGTTTGTTTACTCGGGACTAAGGGGAACCATTGGTTCAATCTTCATGTGTGCACAGCTGCAGAAGTGTTGGATATGGACTGTTTTTAAACAAGGTGCTGTTAGTAGTCTCATACAGGTTTTCAAAACCAACAGAAGCCTTAAGTTCTCCTTATGCAAGAAGACATTTTGCATTTTCAATTATAGGGGATTTTTTTTCTAAATTTTCTGCCCACTATGTGTAATTCACTTTGACAATTTGCATTTCTGTGTTCTCCGCGATATTTCCCCTTCAACCATCTGGGCAGTAGTGTCACCTCACTCACATACACCCAAGAACCAATGTCACCTCTTGAGTCATACCATTGCCACGGCCTCTGCTGTCATTCTCGAGGCAAGTGTTGGGAATGTGAAACACCTGCCTGTCACGCTCTCTAGATTTCATCAAAG
The DNA here is from genome assembly GCF_030144855.1 of Hypanus sabinus. Lineage (NCBI taxonomy): Eukaryota > Metazoa > Chordata > Chondrichthyes > Myliobatiformes > Dasyatidae > Hypanus > Hypanus sabinus. The sequence goes on from NC_082710.1 coordinate 64,710,883, forward strand.
GGAGGTCTGGTACTAAACCATGCATAGGACCCTATTTTTCATTTTGACTCAGCATGCTCTGAGGCCCAATGTGCCATCTCATCTGGACATCAAGTAATCTCGGTGAACTATTTCAAAAGGGTTCAGTGGATGGTCTTGGAATATCAGATAATTCTATTTTTACAGCTGTAATTGATAAAACAGGTTCTTGGTCATTGGGCACATCATAAATCAATTCTGCTCTCATCACTGTGTTGTGGGAGCTTGGTGTGCATGATCTTCCTGCTGAATGTTCAATGTTACAATAGCTGTAACAGAGAGAAACAAATTTTATTAACCTGAAGACATGAAAATTGCTTGATAATGATTAATGATCTGGCTGATAACATAACTGGCATGATTAGTAAGTATGTGGATGACACTGTAATTGGTGGTGTAGTGGAGAGTGAGGAAATAACAGGACCTAGATAAAGTGGGAAATGTCCTGTACTACGTGGAATGTCCGTCCAGTCAAAAGTGAGCTAGTTTGTAAAGTCTGTGCTTATGTTGTGACAATGTGGTCAACCGATTTAGCAAATCTGCGGGTGACACCTAGATTGGGGGTGTAGTGCACAGCGAGGGAGGCTATCATGTCTTGCAGAGAAATTTAGATCAGCTGGAAAAATGGGCTGAAAATGACAGATGGAATTTAAAGCAGACAAGTTTAAAAGAGTAAAATGAAACTTCACGAGGATGATGCTGGGTCTGGAGGACCTGAATTATCAGGGAAGATTGACTAGGTTGTGTATTTATTCCTTGGAATGCAGAAGATAGAGGGGAGATTTGATAGAAGTATACAAAATTTTGAGGGTTATAGACAGGGTAAATGCAAGGCTTTTCCCATTGAGGTTGGGTGGAACTACAGCTAGAGGTCATGGGTTAAGGGTGAAAAGTGAGAGGTGAAATGTTTAAGGAGAACAGAAAGGAAGCTTCTTCACTCACAGGGTCATGAGAGTATGGAACAAACTGCCAGTGCAAGTGAGGCATGTGAGTTCAATTTCAACAATTATGAGAAGTTCGGATAGGTACATAGATGGTAAGGATATGGTCCCAGTGCAGGTCGATGGGAGTAGGCAGTTTTATTGGTTTTGGCATCAGTAGATGGGACCTGTTTCTGAGCTGTACTTCTCTATGACTCTGTGACTCTAAGTTGTCAAAAACTATTCACAAGGATGTTGCCAGGAGTGAAGGGCTCGAGTTGTAAGGAGGGAATGGATAGGCTGGGACTGCAGGGCTTGAGTTATGAGGAGGGACTGGATAGGCTGGGACTGGAGGGCTCGAGTTATAAGGGGGGATTGGATAGGCTGGGGCTGGAGGACTTGAGTTATAAAGAGGGACTGGATAGGCTACTATTGTTTCTCTGGGGTGATGAAGGTTGATGGCTGATTTTGCTGAGGTTTATAAAGCCATGTGTTCCATAGATAAGGTAAATGGTTACAGTTTTTACTTACCAAAGATAGAGGAGTCCAAAACTAGAGGACACAGGTATAAGTTTAGAGAAGAAGGATTTAAAGGGAGCCTGAAGAGGAATTTTTCACATGGTAGATATGTGGAACAGGCTACCAGAGGAAGTAGTAAAGGCAAGTGCAATTGCAACATTTAAAATTCCTTTGGACAGATGCATGGATAGGAAATTTTAGGGGGATATGGGCCAACTTAGGTAGGTGCCTTCAAGAGAAAATCTGCAGAGGCTGGAAATCTGAGCAACACACACAGGATACTGAGTTCCTCCGGCATTTTGTGTGTGTTACCTAGGTCGGAGTGAATGAGTTGGGCACAAGGGTTTGTTCTCTTTGTTCCATAATTCTACATGTCGAAATGTGGATTGTCCATCCAGTCAAACGTGAGCTAACAGGTAAAGTTTGTGTTTATTTTTGTGGAGTATCAAAACATAAGCTACTTCTCTGGTCTGTGGCATTGTGGACCATGGAGTATGAGGGAAATGGCCCACTCTACTTATACCAGGTGTGGATCACTGCCTGCTGAAATGCTGAGATTTGCTATCCTGGACTGCATTTCCCTTAGCCTTTAGGTGGCCTCATGATCTGTGTGATCTGCACTGCTGTGTTTTGGCACATGACCAGCAGTACCACCTTAAGAAGACTATCAGGTATTTAGCATAGGATAACAGGTTTGAATCAATGCCACTATACTACGAGAAAAAAGACAACTTTGCTGTTATCATTTCTATGTTTGGTCTCAGGACATGGCAATGGTTGGTTAACAGGCATTAGATGCCCAGAGAAGTTGCCTTCCTGCTTTCTGTTTTGTTGGTATATAAGATACCTTGCCTAAAATATTAAACATCAGGATGCAATTCTGCTATACTGCATACTGTGTTAATTACACTGGAAAAGCCCATCTTAAAATATGCCAAGTGGTTGGTCAGGATTCACCTTAAGCAAAATCTATTTGCAAAGTATTAGTATTTACCTGCAATACCATGAGTCAAGTGGTGTGATAGGGCTTTTCAGGGTCAAATGCCACATAGTATTGGCAGCCTAAATAACAGCAGTTCTGTAGCCACCAGAGCAAGGATCAAGCTGCAAACTCCAGATACTGAAAGCTGATGTGGATCACTTAGTTTTCCTAGCTGGATACCCTGCTGGTGCAGGTGTTTAAGGAGATAAGGGTTAAAAGAACAACCAGTCAGTTCGCCAAACATCAACCACACACACCGCCCACCCAATTGTTTTCCAACCTCTCCCACTTCTCTCATTCAATGAAACTTCCAACCTCAGAGTCCCAAACACCATCTAAATATACATCCATCCAACTCCACCACTACCTTCCTTTCTCCTAACCTGAAACACTCTGCCTGTTTTCCTTCACCATCTCCACCTCGGGTCTTGAACAGAATATTCATGCCAGAGTTGTCAAAACTGGAACAAGGCCCAGTGTAGTCTCCAGTCTGTGCACTTTTTGAGGTACGGGGGAAATTTTCAGTCTTTGATCTGCCTTCCAAACAAGGGAAAGCGGGAGTTGGTAGTGGTCTGCAAAGTTGCAGGACACTTATTATAACTTAGATAGGGAGAAACTACTTGCAGTCGTGAGTAGGTTGATGAACAGATGACAGAGATTTATAAACATGGAAAGTGAACTAATGCGAGTTCAGAAGGTTTAATTTAAAGAGTGGGTTGTTGTAATGTAACCTGCAAGGGTATGGGAAACTGATTCAGTAATTGGACATCTGCAGTATATTGTTGACATGAAGAAGTTGAAAACCTCAAGCTAGCTAACTGAAATGATTAAAGGACAGTGGAGATAAGGAAAGCAAATGTCTTTGCTTTTGCCCTATAGTAGAAGAAATGGAGGCCACCATTTTGTGAACTAGTTTTTGCTCAGGGTAAGATTGGATCAGAGTTATTGAAAATGGACACGTAGCCCCTACCAGTAACCTGCTGCAGCCTTATGAAAGAGCAACCTGTGCCTGTGAACTGGAGTAACTGGAGTCCAGTGCCGAGCCTGAGCTGGATGTAACTGCTTTGATATGGACCAACAAGAGAAAGACATGAGCGGCAAGTCCTCACTTGGGAGAAGAGCAACGAAGTAATGCTACCTGTCAGCTTGGGCCAGAGCCAATGAATGCTTGATACAGGCTAGTCACGTAAGCCAGAGCCAACAGAATTGAAGCATAACAATGCAGATCTAATAAGAAAATAGAATAAGAATGCAGGATTTTGGATTTCGACCAGTGAGAAGTCCAGAGACCCCTATGCCCAGGGCAGGGAGAAGATGGACTAATTGTTTGGCCAATTGGTGATTACCTTTATCAGTGTTATAAATAGCTGACCACTTGCCAACAAGGTAAAAAGGAAAAGAGATATTGCCACCGGTGTGGTAAAAGAACAATGGAGTGGAACTAATTAGAAAGCTTTTTCTCAGAGCTGGTACGGCCACAATGGGAAAATGGATTCTTTTTGCACAGGGATTCCATATTTCCATGTAAAGTGACTTCACTGCTTATTAAACAAAGAAAATAAAAATTACTTACTAAAAATTGTTATTTTATATTAATGTACTAAGAATGTACAAGCTATTTTCCGTAAATGAAATACCAGAATACCTAACAGAAATGTTTGCTTCTCATTTTGCAGTGCGGTTAATTTTCAAGTTTGAGTAAAAGAATGTGGAGTTTCTTGGTTCTTTTATTTTTGACAACAGGAACTTTTTTGGAACCCTCTCAGACATATCACCAGGGACCAAAAGAAAATCACCCTCCCCTAACTACTGTTTCCACTGTTTCCCTGAGAACAAGGTTTATACTGAGAAAAATATCTCACGTAAAATAGAAATGTTGATTGTGTCTGTATGGTGATCTGAAAAAAAAATGCTATCCAGAAAAAGCTAAGGCTAACACTTCATCCTTCTTATGTGTAGTCAAGCATAATGAAACACTTTCTGGACTCTCAGCCTGGTATCTCTGGAGAAGGAGCTAGGTTATGACATGTGCAAGGCGTGCTACACTGGTTTTCTGGTAGCAAATGAGCACTATCCGTGTCTACCAGTTTAACCTCGGTATTGGATCGTTTCATCTGCAGCAGTTGTCTTCTGTACTGAAGGCAGGTATTGTTTTCGAGGAGTTGTTGGGATATAAGCTTGGTAGAGGAAAAATAAATAGGTCTCTGGTCAGAATTTAACATGATTCAATTGAAAATGATGTTACATCAATCAAACAATTCAAATAAAACAAATATGTTAAAAATGTCAGACAGCTGGTTTATATCATGGTGAAGCAGTAACTACAAACATGGAAGGGAGGGGAAAGGATTGTTGTTGGTTCTCCTGGTCCAGGTCCCATTGGCTACCTTTGTCACATTGTGACCCCAATCCCTCTGGCCCACTGGAGGCCAGGGTACTGTTTAATTTTTGGGAGGGAGGAGAGATCCGCAGGGTTCCTGTTGCTTGGATTGTGTATGTTCATGCGTAGGGGTGCGTTTGTGGGAGTATGTATACAGGATTCCGTCTGGATCCCAGCACGGGATGCAGTGTTGCATGCTTATTTGCAGTTAAGCCAGGAGCATCGCACACAAAATGCTGGTGGAACTCAGCAGGTATAGCAGCAAATGAACAGACACCATTTTGGACCGGAACATCCAGTCAGGACGGCATGAGCTGCAGTCTCCGGCAAGATCATGGCTCAAACTCAATTGTTTTTTTGAGATTGTAGTTATTTTTGTGGGGGGCATAGAGGGGCATTAGAGATCAGGTTTGGGGACAGTGTTGTAGGGGAATTAGAGGTCAAGCCTCTGCTCCACATTTTGCATTGTTACATACCACGTGGGTATCTTGTGACTGTCTCATGACCATGATATAATGGAATATCTGGTGAGCGTAATGTAATGGTCTTGTGATGGTGGGATGATGTAATTTTCCCGCCAGTGTGAGGTCATGAGATGGCTTGTTCCAACAGGTATAAAATGGGGAAAATTCAGACCTCTACCTCAGTGAGGCCAAATGGCAGCTCTCTGACACCAGATCAAACCATTGTCTCCCGTACCATCACTGCCCTTATCAACTCCGGAGACCTTCCATCCTCAGCCAAAAAACTCAAAATTCCCACACCCTGCACTGCTTGCTTTTACCTCCTCCCCAAGATCCACAAGCCTGACTGTCCTGGTAGGCCTATAGTTTCGGCCTGCTCCTGTCCCACCGAACTTGTATCTGTCTACCTGGACTCCATTTTGTCACCCATAGTTCAGTCCCTCCCTACCTACATCCCAGATACATCCCATGCCCTCCACCTCTTCAATAACTTCCAGTTCCCTGGTCCCGACCGCTTCATTTTCACAATTGATGTCCAATCCTTATATACTTCAATTCCCCACCCAGAAGGCCTCAAACCCTCCGCTGCTTTCTGGACAGTAGACCTCACCAGTTCCCCAACACCACCACACCCCTCCGGTTGGCGGAACTGGTACTCACACTGAATAACTTCTCTTTCGGCTCTTCCCACTTTCTTCAGACCAAGGGTGTAGCCATGGGCGCTCGAATGGGCCCCAGCTATGCCTGCCTCTTCGTGGATTACGTGGAACAGTCTATGCTCCAAATCTATACTGGTACTGCTCCCCAACTTTTCCTTCGCTACATTGACGACTACATCGGTGCTGCTTCCTGCACCCATGCTGAGCTCGTCAATTTCAACGACTTTGCCTCTAACTTTCACCCAGCCCGCACATTCACTTGGTCCATCTCGGACACTCCTCTCCCTTTCTCATCATCTACCTGCTGAACCGTGTCTACGCCCACCTGGACAAGCCGGCAAGCACTGTGAGGGTCATGTTTTTTGACTTCTCCAGTGCGTTCAATACCATCCGCCCTGCTCTGCTGGGTGAGAAGCTGGCAGTGATGCGGGTGGATGCTTCCCTGGTGTCATGGATTATTGATTACCTGACTGGCAGACCACAGTACATGCACTTGCAACACTGTGTGTCAGACAGAGTGGTCAGCAGCACAGGGGCTCCACAGGGGACTGTCCTGTCTCCCTTTCTCTTCACCATCTACACCTTGGACTTCAACTACTGCACAGAGTCTTGCCATCTTCAGAAGTTTTCTGATGACTCAACCATAGTTGGATGCATCAGCAAGGGAGATGAGGTTGAGTACAGGGCTACGGTGGGAAACTTTGTCACATGGTGCAAGCAGAATTATCTGCAGCTTAAAGTGAAAAAGACTAAGGAGCTGGTGGTGGACCTGAGGAGGGCTGAGGCACTGGTGACCCCTATTTCCATCCAAGGGGTCAGTGTGGACATACTGGAGGATAATGGACAATAAACTGGACTGGTCAAAGAATACTGAGGCTGTCTACAAGCAGGGTCAGAGCCGTCTCTATTTCCTGAGGAGACTAAGGTCCTTTAACATCTGCCAGACGATGCTGAGAATGTTCTATGAGTCTGTGGTGGTTAGTGCTTTCATGTTTGCTGTTGTGTGCTGGGGCAGCAGGCTGAGGGTAGCAGACACCAACAGAATCAACAAACTCATTCGTAAGGCCAGTGATGTTGTGGGGGTGGAACTGGACTCTCGGACGGTGGTGTCTGAAAAGAGGATGCTGTCCAAGTTGCATGCCATCTTGGACAATGATTCCCATCCACTCCATAATGTACTGGTTAGGCACAGGAGTACATTCAGCCAGAAACTCATTCCACCGAGATGTAACACTGAGTGTCATAGGAAGTCATTCCTACCTGTGGCCATCAAACTTTACAACTCCTCCCTCGGAGTGTCAGACACCCTGAGCCAATAGATAGATAGATAGATAGATAGATACTTTATTCATCCCCAAGGGGAAATTCAACATTTTTCCAGTGTCCCATACACTTATTGTAGCAAAACTAATTACATACAGTATTTAACTCAGTATAAATATGATATGCATCTAAAATCACCCTCCCAAAAAGCATTAATAAATAGCTTTTAAAAAGTTCTTGAATAGTTTACTAAAGTACATTGAGTGGTAACTTAAGCTCAGTCCTAACCCCGGCACTTAACATGTCTTGCCCCTGGTGGTTGAATTGTAGAGCCGAATGGCGTTGGGGAGTAATGACCTCTTCATCCTGTCTGAGGAGCATTGCATTGACAGCAACAATAGGCTGGTCCTGGACTTATTTCCACATGGCATGATTAACATATTATTATTTAATTATTTATGGGTTTATATTGCTATATTTCTTCACTCTTCTTGGTTGGTGCGGCTGTAACAAAACCCAATTTCCCTTGGGATCAATAAAGTATGTCTGTCTGTCTTTCTCGATCTCTCGGTCTCCATCTCTGGAGATAGACTGTCCACTGACATCTTCTATAAACCCACTGACTCCCATAACTACCTTGATTATACCTTTTCCCACCCTGCCAAACCCTATTCCCAGTTCCTCCATCTCCACCACATCTGCTCCAAGGATGAGGCTTTCCGTTCCAGGACATCCTAAATGTCCTCTTTCTTTAAGAATCATGGTTTCCCTTCTGCTGTCATCAATGATGCCCTCACCTGCATCTCCTCCATTTCACACACTTTGGCCTTCACCCCATCCTCCCGTCACCACAACAGGAACAGTGTTCCTCTTGTCCTCACCTACCACCCCACCAGCCTCTGGATCCAGCATATTATTCTCTGTAACTTCCACCACCTTCAACAGGACCCCACCACCAAGCACATCTTTCCCTCTCCACCCCTCTCTGTTTCTTGCAGGGATCATTCCCTTCGCGACTGCCTGGTCCACACATCCCTCCCCACAGATCTCCTGGCTTATCCCTGCAAGCGTAAATGCTACACCTGTCCCTACACCTCCTCTCTTACCACCATTCAGGGCCCCAAACAGTCCTTCCAGGTGAGGCAACACTTCACTTGTGAGTCTGTTGGGGTCATCTATTGCATCCAGTGCTCCCGGTGCGGCCTCCTCTACATCGGCGAGACCCGACGCAGATTGGTGGACCGCTTCATCGAGCACCAACACTCCGTCCACCACAACAGACAGGATCTCCCGGTTGCCACCCACTTCAACTCTCCTTCACGTTCCCATTCGGATATGTCCATACATGGCCTCCTCTACTGCCATGATGAGGCCAAATTTCATTTGGAGGAACAACATCTCATATACTGTCTGGGTAGTCTCCAGCCCCTTGGTATGAACATCGAATTCTCCAACTTTCAGAAATTCCCTCCCTCTCCCTTCCCCCATCCCACCTTCACTCTGCCTCCTCTTCTAGCTGCCTATCACCTCTCGTGACTCTGCCTTCTTCTACTACCCATAGTGCTTTTCCCTTAGATTCCTTCACCTCTCCTGCCTATCCCCTCCCTGTTTCCCCTCCCTCACCCCTTAATCTTTCCTCTGATTGGTTTTCCACCCTCCCACCACCTTCTTTATAGGGCCCCGTCCCCTCCTTTAGTCCTGATGAAGGGTCTCGACCCGAAACGTTGACTGCTTCTTTCAACAGATGCTGCCTGACCTGCTGAGTTCATCCAGCTTTTTTGTACATCATAAAATGATGCAGGAGTTTTTGTTGGGACATCGTTTAAGTTGTCCATTAGTCTGTTATGCTGTGTATTTGGTTTCATGATGCAGTTTTGTTTTAAAGTGGTGTTTTAATACTTGCTGTACGGTACATTGTCATTGTGCCGGCAGTTTTGAAAATCACTGCCAGTTATGTTTGATGTATCCTCGATTTAATTTTAAAGTCTAAGTGTTGGAGAGTGAAGATTTACAGAAGTATGGAAAACCCGAAGGATTGAGTAAAGTTGGTGTCGTCGGTGGTAATACAGGATTGACCTTATTGGATCTTCATTCAGGAAATAGTAACCTGCATCTGAGATAGCTCCTGCATTGTAAGAGCGGAAAGGGTTGGGTGCAGTTTTATTTGCAAAGGAAAAGGTCAGTTCCTTCAAGTCATTTTTATTTCCTTCATCGTAAGTCCTTTGGGTAAAGCATATTTCAGCTAGGATCAGCAGTAACGTCATGTCGTCGAGGAATTCCTTGCTTCAGGAAAGTCTCTCCTAATTGACTGCATAAATCGTTTGGACTTTTGCATTCATCACTTTAAGAACTGTGTTCGCATTTATCACTTTAAGAACCGTTCGAGTTGCCAGATAGCAATTAACTTCTGGTCAAGTTAGTCGTTTGTTTACTTTTCATTTTTATTGAGCAGAGTTTAAATAAATGTTTATTTGTTTGTAAAAAAAAATACCTGTCTCAATTCTATATTCATTGTTGCTGTATCATAACAGCATTCAAAGGCCAGCAACATGGACAGGTGACGAAGGCTGTCTCAGGTCTAGGCTTCTGCTCCCACTTCAAGGCTGGCCAGATGGATGGGTGATGGAGAACATCGGTGAATGTCGGATTGTCCCAGGGCAATGGGTCTTGGGATCAAGATGCCCATGCAAGCAGTAGGCACGAGATGTTCATACAAGCAGGCTGGTCAGTCAGTGTGCCTGGAGTTCAAGATCCAGTGGACATGGTATACATGGATTTTCAAATAGCCCTTGAAAATGTTCCAAATATGAAATTATGGTGTAAAATTAAAGCATATGGTATCAAGAGTGATATCATGGCATGGATTGAAAATTAGTTGACTGGTATGAGGAATAGAGAGGGAATAAGAAGGGCTTACTTAGGGTGACTAGTGAAATGCACTGTTCTTGGAATCCAACTATTCACAATACATATCAACTGGTTTTTATGAGGAACCATATTTAATATCTCTGAATTTGCTCATGACGTGAAACTGGGTAGGATTATAAGTAGTTTGGAAGATGTAAAGAGGTTAGACAAGTTAAATGAGTGGGCAAAAATTTGTAAAGAGGCAGAGTGGTGCTTCCTCATTGTTCCAGGGGTCCAGATGCAATCTGGACCTTGAGTGCTGTTGGTTTGAGTTTGCAGGTTTCCCCATGACTGTGGGAGCTCTTGCTGGGTGCTCTGCTTTCTCACCACATTCCTGAGATGAGCTGAGAGAAGAATTAACTACTGTATATTAACCCCATCCCTATCCATTCTCCATGCCATTGGTGCAGGGAAGTGGCAAAAGGACCAGAAAGGGGAATGGTTCTGATGGCGCTGCATTGCTAGGAGCTGGCATGGATTTGTTGACCTAAATATCCTTCTGTACTGTAAGATACAAGGAATGGCAGATGCAGGGTAATGTAAATAAATGTGAAATTAACCACCAGTGGGGGGAAATACATAAGAGAGATTATTGAAATGGTGAGAGTACAGGAAATGCTGAAGAACAAAGAGATCCAACTGTCGTGGCACACTAGTCATTCAGATGTGGCAAGTAGTAATGAAGGCAGTTATACATTGGCCTCCACTATAAGAGAGGTTTTGAGCATGGGAACAATGCACTTTCCTGTAATTATACAGAGCCTTGGTGATAACACCCATATAACTTGTATGTGCCTCCAAGAGGACCGCTATCTTGTCATGTGACTCTGAGAGCGATGCTGGTAGCGGTCAGGGCATTATGCTTTGGCTCATAGTGTGCCAATCAGGCCAAATGGTAGAGGCCAGAGTAAGAGTGGTCCACTGGTTCTCCAGGTTCGGGGGTTCAGCTCAGGGCTAACAACCCTGACTGCTAAAACAAAATTGTTATGGAAACGGCAATGAAGAGTCTTTTTAAATCTGAGTGTGTTCCAGAGTCTCCACCCAGGACTTGCAAAACTGACAGAAGTGAAAACTGAAAGGAAGCTACTGACACGATGAAGGAAGCCCTGAACACTGCCAGAGGTGGAAAACCTTCATTGATGCTCTAAACAACAGTGGCATAATGGGCTGTAATTATAACTTGTGTGTAGGTATGGTCTCATTACGTTTATCACAGAGGGAGTTCAGGCAGACTCCTGAGATGGCAAGACGGTTGAATGAGGAAAATCTGAGTCAACTAAGCTGATATTCACTAGAATTTACAAAACTGGGAAGGGATTAATTGAAATGTATACAATTCAGACAGGGGAAACAGGACAGTTGTCTCCCCCAAGAAGGGGTTTGAGAGTGCGATGTCACACTCTCTCGAACTGTGTCATTACATTTAGAACTGAGATAGAGGTTAGTGAAGCTGTGGAATTTTATAGCACAAAAGGTAGTGGAGGACAAGCCACTGAGTGCTTTTGAGAAGGAAGAAGCTAGATTTCTGGATATCAGGCCAGATGAGAAGGTGAAAATATAATATTGATTGTGTATGATCAGCCATGACCACAGTGAATGACGGTGCTGGCTAGAAGGGCCGAATGGCCTACTCCTGCACCTACTGTCTATTGTCTATAATATTGTAAGGTTGAACCATGCATGAGCATATTGAATGCAGGGCAGGCTCAAGTGGGCAAATGGCAAACTTTTGCTCCTATTTATAGGATTGCCCAACAAGTAGGATAGATTTAATCAACTATTTCTTAACAATCTTGGTTGGTCAAATATGATAGCAGAATAAAGTATTAATGGTAAGACACTTGGCAGTGTAGAGGATCAGAGGGAGCTTGGGGCCTGAGACCATAGGACGCTCAAAGCAGCTGCACAGGTTGACTCTGTGGTTAAGAAGGTGTACGGTGTATTGGCTTTCATAAATCATGGGATTGAATTTAGGAGCTGAGAGGTAATGTTACAGCTATATAGAACCCTGGTCAGAACCCAATTGGAGTACTGTGCTCAGTTCTGGTCACCTCACTACAGAAAGGATGTGGAAACAATAGAAGGGGTGCAGAGGAGATTTACAAGGATGTTGCCTGGATTGGGGAGCATGTCTTATGAGAATAGGTTGAGTGAACTCGGCCTTTTCTCCTTGTAGCAATGGAGGATGAGAGGTAACCTGATAGGGATAAGTGCTAGGTGACCTGATAGAGGTGTATAAGATGATGTGAGGTATTGATCATGTGGATAGTCAGAGGCTTTTTCTCAGGGCTGAAATGGTTGCCAAAAGAGGACACAGGTTTGAGGAGTAGGTACAGAGGAGATGTCAGGGTAAGTTTTTTACTCAGAGTTGTGAGTGCGTGGAATTGGCTGCTGGCAACTGTGGTGAAGACGGATACGATAGGGTCTTTTAAGAGGTTTTTGGAAAGGTACATGGAGCTTAGAAAAATAGAGGGCTATAGGTAAGCCTAGTAATTTCTGTGGTAGGGACATGTTTGACACAACATTGTGGGCCAAAGGGCTTGTATTGTGCTGTAGGTTTTCTATATTTCTAATCTAAATTCCAAGGAATACTCCTGTCAACTCCTGACTGACAAGGTTGAGGAACGGGAGGTGGAGTTGGATACACTCAGGATCATCCAGAGGCTGAAAACTTCCCCGATGAGACTTTTACTGATGGTGTCACACCCAGAGCGCAGGCTATAGATAGTAGGTGGGTGGCCACCAGGGGCAGCAAGCAGAGTAAGTAATCAGTGTTGAGTTTTTTCTGTGACCAGTATTACCTTTTGGATACTGCTGGGGGTAAGGGGGACCTCCCAGGGTACAGCAGCAGTCAGGTCAGTGGCTGGCTCTGAGACTCAGAAGGGAGTGGTAATGTCAGGCAGAACAATAGTAACAGGAGGCTCGATACTTGGGGCAACAGGGAGCAGTTCAAGAGAAGCCATGATAGTATGTTCCCAGGTTACCAGGTTTTAGGGTCCAGGATGTCTCAGAACGGTTGCAGAAGATTCAAGAGGGAGGGTGAGCAGCCAAAGGTCAAGGTCCACATTGGCATGAATGACATACTGAAGGTAGAAAGGGGAAAGAGATCCTGTGCAGTGAGTACAGGGAGTTAGGGAAGAGGCTGAATTACTACCTCCAAGGTAGTAATCTCTGGATTACTCCCAGGACCATGCGCTAATCAGAGCAGGAATAGGGTGATAGTACAGGTGAATGAGTGGCTGCGGAAGTGGTGCAGGGAGCAGGGTTTCAGATTTCTGGATCATTGGGATCTCTTCTGGAAAATGTATGCTCTGAACTTGAGGGAGACCAATATCCTCACCGGCAGGTTTACTAGGGATGTTGGGGAGGGTTTAAACTAAGTTGGCAGGGTGATGGGAACCAGTGTGAGGATGGGCTGATGGTATACAAGATGATGCAGTGTGTAGTGCAGCTCTGAGGAAGGTCAGGCAGATGATGGGGAATAATTGCTGTAATTGGAGTGAGTTGAAGTATAACATGAGGCAAAATTGAAAAGGGTGGTCAATACAGAACTGAAGGTGTTATATTTGAATGCAATGCAGTATATAGAAAAGGTAGATGACCTTGTCGCAGAGTTAGAGATTGGTAGGTATAACGTTGTGAACGTCACTGAGTCATGGTTGAAAGAAAATTATAGTTAAGAGCTTCTTATCCAAGGATACACTTTGTATCAAAAGGACAGGCAGGTAGGCAGAAGGGGGTAGGGTGGCTCTTTTGGGGGAAAAAAATTAAATCAAATCCTTAGAAAGAGGTGAGAAAATATAAATTTCGATGGTAAGTAGAAAAGGTATGCGATAAATGCAATATTATAATAGTCATGGGGGATTTCAATATGCAGGTTGATTGGGAAAATTAGGTTGGTGCTGGATACAGAGAATTTCTAGAATGCCTATGAGGTTTTTTAGAGCAGTTTGTGGTTGAGCCCGCTAAAGGAAAGGCAGTTCTGAGTCTGCTGTTATGAAATAAACCAGGTTTGATTAAGGAACTTGCAGTAAAGGAAACCATAGTATGTTAGAATTCACCTTACAGTTTGAGAGGGCAAGTCAGATGGGTGAGTATTACAGTGGAATAAAATGAATTAGAGGAATGAGAAAGGAGCTGCCAGTTGATTAGAAAGGGACACTAGCAGGGATGATGGCAGAACATCAGTGGCTGGAGCTTCTGGGAGCAATTCAGAAGGCATAGGATAGCTATATCCCAAACAGGAAAAAGTGTGCTGAAGGGGGAATGAGGCAACTGTGGCTGGCAAGGGGAGTCAAAGACAGCATAATAGCAAAAGAGGGGGCGTATAATATAGCAAAAATTGGAGGAAAGGTATAGGATTGGGAATCTTTTAAAAATTAACAGAAGGCAACTAAAAAAAGAGAGAAAAGATGAATGTTAAGGTAAGCTAGCCAGTAATATCAAAGCGGATACCAAAAGATTTTTCAGATATATAAAGAGTAAAAGAGAAGCAAGAGTGGTTATTGGACTACTGGCCAACGACACTGGAGAAGTAGTAATAGGGGATAAACTTGTGTATTTTGCATCAGTCTTCACAACGAAAGGCCAGAAATTAGTGTAGTTGCCGTTACCAGGGAGAAGGTGCTTGGGGAGCTGAAAAGTCTGAAGATATACAAGTCACCTGGACCAGGAGAACTACACTCCAGGGTTCTGAAGGAGCTGAAGAGATTGTGGAGGCATTAGTAATAATCTTTCAAGAATCACTTAATTCTGGAATGGTTCCAGAGGACTCGAAAATTGCAAATGTCACTCCATTCTTTAAGCAAAGAGGGAGGCAGAAGAAAGAAAATTATTGATGAGTTAGCCTGACTTCACTAGTTGAGAAGATGTTGGAGTCTATTATTAAGGATGAGGTTTCAGGGTACTTGGAAGTGCATGATAAAATAGGCCAAAGTCAGCTGGTTTCATTTAGGAGAAATCTTGCCTGACAGCTCTGTTGGAGTTCTTTGAAGAATTAACAGGCAGGATAGAGAAAGGAGAGTTAGTGGATTTTGTTTACTTATATTTTCAGAAGGCCTTTGACAAGGTACCACACATGAGGCTGCTTAACAAGATATCACAGGAAAGATACTAGCATGGATAGAATACTGGCTGTTTGGCAGGAAGAAAGGAATGGGAATAAATGGGGCTTATTCTGGTTGGCTGGTGGTTTTCTTCAGGGTTCGGTATTGCGACTGCTCTTCTTACCTTAAATGTCGATGATTTGGATGATGGGATAGATAGCTTCGTGGCCAAGTTTGCAGACAATACAGTTGGTGCAGAGCTTGAGTACTATCACCTCCTATAAAGTTAAATCAAGCGACATAGGTGACACAGAGCTTCACTTTCAGATGAACTCACTTTGGCCATCAAAATATGGAGGAACCATATTGAACTCCCACATCTCCCAATGGTTCTATGATTTCGGTCTCTGAGGCCGATTTGCAAGCAGCCTTCAGAAGTGTGAACCCACGCAAAGCATCCAGCCCAGACGGGGTATCTGGCCAAGTACTGAAGACCTGTGCTGATCAGCTGGCTGGAGGGTTCACTGAAATCTTTAACCTCCCGCTTTGGCAGTCTGACGTACCCATCTGCTTCAAGCAGGCTTCAATTATACCAGTGCCCAAGAAGAGCCTGGTTATCTGCCTCATTGATTATTACCCAGTAGCACTTACATCCAAAGTGATAGTGTTTTGAGAGTTCATCTCAAAACTTTGAAATTAGCAAAGGAAAAGGGGGGATGGGGCCTACCTTCTCTTAGAGATTATTATTTTGCAGTTGAGAGCTGTGATGGTGCAACCCATCAGATGACGCTCAATGGAAAAACATTGAGGAGCGGGTACTTCCCATCCCCATACATGCAATTTTGGCTGATAACAACCTGCAAAGGTACATAAATACTATTGATAACCCATGGGTGAAATTGACTCTTAAAATATGGAAAGCTACTATAAAAGAATATAATCTAGAGGGGAATATTGCAATTCTTAAATGGTGTACATATGACTTGGATTTTACACCAATTAAATTGGATGCTAGATTTAAGGACTGGACAGCTAAAGGAATAACAGTTCTTTGCAACATAATGAAAGAAGGAACACTGTTCAGTTTTGAAATGCTTAAAGAGAAACATATTAGAAAAACAAGATTTTTATCAGTATTTACAGATGTGACAATATGTGAATAGGACGCTTTAAAATGTAACCAAAGCAAGTACATGCTTGATAGAGCTTTTTAGAAAAGCATGTAATTCATGTAAAGCATGTAAAAGTAGTAGAATCATTTCAAGCATGTATAAGGGTTTGTCAAATCTTAAAACACATTTGAGTTCATATATTAAAACAAAATGGGAGAAGGAAGGAGGGATAATTATATCTGAGGAAGAATGGACAACAATATGGAGATATCAATGGAAGTGCACCAGTTCACAGAAATGGAGGGAGTTTGGATGGAAAAACTTGATAAGATATTTTATTACACCCTCTCAGAAATCCCATTATGATAGTAACCTCCCTGTTTGCTGGAGAAATTGTGGAAATCAAAATGCAAATCATTATCATATTTTTTGGGACTGTCCTGTTATCAAAAACTATTGGAGGGGGATACACAATGCCCTACAAGACATCTTTATATGTGAAATGCCCTTAGAGAGTAAGACCATATATTTTGGATATATACCTCAAGGATGGTTGAAAAGAGATAAATATTTAATGAATATACTGTTGGTGGTTGGTAAAAAGTCTATTACCAGGGAATGGTTATCACAGGAGAGCCCAACTTTAAATACATGGATGGAAATTGCAATGGGCATTTACAAAATGGAGAAGATAACAGCATCTGTTAATCATAAGCTGGAATAATTTGATTCATACTGGGGAAAAATGGTTTAACTACATAATGCCTCATAGACCTGATTTTATTCTCACAAATCAATGAATCTGTTGTAAAAAAAAAAGATCACTCCCTACTTGTACATAGTTCTTTCCTTTTGCTTGTTTTTTCTTTCCACTCTTTTCTATAAGTGTATACCTCAGATAAATACTTTGTGGAGATTTGTGATATATGTGATTATATGATATATATGTACAATGTCTGAAATACATCTTATGGAAATGTTTTTTGGTAATGAGCTTCAATAAGAAAAATAAATTACAAGAAGTGTTTTGAGAGGTTGGTCATAAAGTCACAGAAAAGAATAGCACAGAAACAGGCCCATTGGCCCATCTAGTCTGTGCCAATCTATCTAAACTGCCTGGTCTCATCGACCTGCACTGGGGCCATAGCCTTCCAAACCCCTACCATCCACGTACCTATCCAAACTTCTCATAATTGTTGAATTTGAGCTTGCATGCACCACATGCACTGGAATCTCATTCCCCACTCTCATGGCCCTCTGAGTGAAGAAGTTTCCCTTTGTGTTCCCCTTAAACTCTTTACCTTTCACCCGTAACACATGACCTCTAACTTTAGTCCCATCTGACCTGCTTGCACTTACCCTATCTATACCCCTCATAATTTTGTATGCCTCTATCAAATCTCCCCTCAGTCTTCTATGTGCCAAGGAATAAAGTCCTGACTGAGTCGATCTTTCCTTATAACTCGGGTCCTCCAGTCCCAGCAACATCCTTGAAAATTTCCTCTGTTCTCCTTCAAACTTATTTACATCTTTCCTGTAGGTAGGTGACCAAAACTGCAGACAATACTCCAGATCAGACCTCACCGTCTTACACAACTTCAAATAACATCCCATCTCCGATACTTAATACTTTTATTAATGAAGGCCAATGTGCCTAAAGATCTTTTATGACCCTATCTACCTGTGACACCACTTTCAATGAACTATGGACCTGTATATCCAGATCCTTTTGTTCTACCACATTCCTCAGTGTCCTACCATTCCCTGTGTAAGACCTACCCTGGTTTGTCCTACTAAAGTGCAACACTTCGCACTTGTCTGCATTAAATTCCATCTTACAACCCATTTTTCCAGCTGATCCCATTCCCTCTGCAAGCCCTGATAGTCTTCCTTGCTCTCCACTAAACACCCAATGACAAACAACACCAGACCCAGCACCGATCCCTGCAGTGCTCCACTAGTTACAGACCTCCAGTCAGAGAGGCAACCATCTACTAGCACTCTCTGGTTTTTCCTACAAAGCCAATGTCTAATCCAATTTACTAGTGACTGAACCTTCTTGACCAACCTCCCAAGTGTGTAACTTCCTTGAAGAACTTGATAAGATTTGTTAGACATGACCTACCACACACAGCCATGCTGACTATCCCTAATTAATCATGTCTATCCAAGCACTTCTATAACTGGTCCCTCAGAATATCTTTCAATAATCTTTCCACGACTGATGTCAGGCTCACTGGGTTATAATTTCCTGATTTATTTTTAGAGCCCTTCTTAAACAGCAGAACAGCATTCACTATCCTGCAGTCCTCCAGTACCCCACCTGTTACGAGGGATGATTTAACCCTAATGCTGCAATTTCTGCACTTGCCTCCAAAAGGGTTCAAGGTAACAGTTGTCAGTCCTGAGCCTAATTTGTGTCTTCAGCAAACACCTCTTCAGTAATACCTGTCCTGCAAATCCTTTTTTTCTTTACCAGAACTTTAATATCTCTTGGAAACCAGTTTCTCTAAACCTGTTATCTTTACCTTTTATTTTGTCAGGCGCACTTGCCAGATCCTTTCTGATACCTTTCCCCAATTTAGGATTTCAACCTGCAGACCAGACCAATCCTTTTCTATATGCACTCTGAAATTAATGACATTACGATCACTTGATGCAAAGTGTTCCCCTACACGAACTTCTGTCACCCACCCTATCTCATTCCCTAATAGCAGATCAAGTATCGCACACTCTCTCATTGGGACTTCTATGTGCTGATTAAAGAAACTTGACAGCTCTATCACATGCGGTTCTTTTACAGTATGGGAGTCCCAGTCAATCTGTGGAATGTTGAAATTACTGACCATCACAACTTTGTTTCTTGCAACAGTTTGCAATCACTGTAGGAATGTGTTCTTCTAAAATCCACGGACTGTTGGCTGGTCTGTAGTATAGCCCCATTAACATGATGATACCCTTCTTACTACTCTGTTCCACCCATAATGCCTCACTAGGTGAGTTTTCCAGTCTGCCCTGACTGAGCACCACTGTGACATTTTCCTCGACTTGTAGATGAAGCATATCAACTCTTGCCCAAGAAGCAACTTAGTTCCACTCCAATTTGCCTACTGGAACAAAAGGTCCATAGCAGATGTCATTCAATTGGCTCCTCACTCAACCCTGGAACATCTGGACTGCAAAGTTGCTTATATCAGGACACTCTTTATCGACTATAGCTCAGCATTCAATACCATCATCCCCTCAGAACTAATCAATTACCTCAGAGACCTTGGCCTCAATACCTCCTTTTACAATTGGATCCTCAATTTCCTCTATTGCAGACCCCAGTCAGTTCAGATTGGCAACAGCATCTCCTCCACAATCTCCATCAGCACAGGGACACCACAAGGCTTTGTGTTTAGCCCCCCACTCTACTCACTTTACACCTATGACTGTGTGGCTAAGCTGAGCTCCAATACCATACTCAGGTTTGCTGATGATGCCACTATCGTAGGTCCAATCAAAGGTGGTGATGAATCAGCATATAGGAGGGAGATTAAAAATCTGGCTGAATGATGCCATAACAACAATGACTTACACAATTTCAGCAAGAGCAAGGAGCTGATTATTGACTTCGGAAGGAGGAAACCAGAGGTCCACGAGCCAGTCCTCATCGGAGGATCAGAGATGGAGATAGTCAGCAAGTCCTTCGTGTTAATGTTTCGCTGGAGTTTAAAAGAATGAGGGGAGATCTCATTGAAATCAATTGAATATTGAAAGGGCTACAAAGAGTGGGTGTGGAGAGGATGTTTCCGATAGTGAGGGAAGTCTAGGACCAGAGGGCACAGCCGCAGAAGAGAGGGATGTCCTTTTAGAACAGAGATGAGGAGAAATTTCTTTAGCCAGAGGGTGTTGAATCTGTAGAATTCATTGCCACAAATAGCTGTGGAATGTGGAATTCATTGCCACAAATAGGTTCTTGGTTAGTCAGTGCATCAAAAGTTATAGAGAGAAGGGGTTGAAAGGAATAATTATGGGGAGAAGGCAGGAGAGTAAATTGGCCAAGAAGGAATGGTGGAGCAGTCTTGATTGGCCAAATGGCCTAATTCTGCTCCTATTTCTTATGGTCTGACAGTCTTAGGGAATACCAACCCTTTGTAACTTACGAAAACAGGTGTCATGCTGCTGTATTTATGCTGTGCCCTGCTCAAGGTCAATATATTCTTTGAGGGACAGATCCCATGTATAGGCTTACATGGTTTGTAATACTTGTGACATCACTTTCAAGTGATTTTTTTCATGGCCTGTAGATAGAAATTCATTAGCCCTTTTGATTGTTTTATGTTAACGTGAGCCCCTTTTGGAGGGAGCATGGGATCATTCTGTGAGCCAGCATAGACCCAAAGATCTCCATCCATGTTGTGAGGAAAACATTGAAATAGTAGAGAACAACAGGTTGAAGTGAATGAGAAGCTGAAAGAGATCAGCGTTGTAAAAAAAAATCGTAGAAATTACTGGAGGTTTAGACCAGTAACTACCGAAGAACCCAAAGCTTTGAAAGATATTGCAGTGGAAAAAGTTGTTCGCTGTTTATCCTTTACCTAAACTCAGCATATTCCAAAATAATTTCCAAAGAATGGATGGAAAAGTCACAGCTTGGCTATTTGAGAAGCAAGGGAGAGAAAAAAAATGAGAACCGAAGACCTGTTAGCCCAATATAGATATTGGAAAAATGCTAAGATCTTTTATTAAGGAAGTGGTAACAAGGCGCTTGAAAAGTAGTGATAGAATAAGGAAGAGCTAATGTGCATTTATGAATATGAAATCATGTTTGACAAATCTTGTAACTTTTTTTAGATTGCAACAAATAGCAGAGTGGAAAACTATGGATGGGGTGTATTTTGGCTTTCAGAAGACCAGTGATTAAGAAATTATTAAGAGCCCCCACAAAGAGGTTAGGAAACAGAACCAGAGCCCCTGAAACTGGTAGTAATCTACTGGGGAGGGCTGAGAATTGGTTAACAAGAGAAACACCAAAATGGCCGTTTTTGAGTTGGAAGGCTGGAACACAAAGATAATCAGCCCTGAGACCCCAGATCTATCAATCATTTGGATGATGGGGGTCAAATGTAATATATTCAGTTTAGATGAAGATAGAGAGCTAGATGCCAGTGTGGGAGGTGATCAGGGTGCAGACAGGATTTCGTTTAAATGAATGGGGAAGGACATGACAGATAATTTTGAAAATTATGACATCATCCATAATGCTGGAAAAATAGAAGGTGGAGTATTTGTAAATGGTGAGAGATTGAAAGATGATGGTATACAAGTTACTGGAAGCTAATATCCAGGTTGAACAATTAGGAAGGCAACAGAAAGTTGGCCATTTATTGAATGAGGATTTAAGTGCAGGAAGTGCGTAATCTATTTATTCTGTCCTTTCACCTCCTCTCCAATCCTTTCCCACCTGTATCTATGATACCTTGCATGCCGTCCACTATTTTGACAACTTCCAATTCCCTGGATACCACTGACTCATCTTTACTATGAATGCCCACTCTTTATACACATTTATTCTCGCCCCCCCCCCCCCACCATCAGGACTGTCTCTAAAGCCTTTCTATAACAAAGATCTAACCAGTTCCCCTCCACTAACACCCTCATCCACCTGGTAGAACTTGTTGTTACTGTAAGCAACTTCTCTTTCGATTCCTCTCACTTCCCTACAAAGCAAATATGTAGCCAAGAGTGCTTGCATGGGCTGCAACTACACCTGTCTTATCAAAGGGGACATGGAACAGACCCTGTTCCAAATCTACTCTGGAACCACTCCCCAGCGCCTCCTCTGTACATCAAGGGCTGCACTGGTGCTGATGTCTATTTTTGCTACGAACGTCCATCCTGCCTTCAAATTCACTAGGACCATTTCCAACTCTTCTCTCCTTTTTCTTGATTTCTCTCTCTCTCTCAGTCCAGGAGAGAAACTAATCGCTGATATTTACAGGAAATGCAGCTTTTTTATAATAGAGCCCTCTGTCACATTTTGTCCATTTTTTGGACCCGCTCGCCCTCCACTCTCCAAACAGAAAAGAGTTCCCTAGTCCATACCTTCATCCTACTTGCCACCACATCGTCCCTTGTCATTTCTGCCAAATGGAACAGGATCCCTGCACCATCTCCTCCTCTCCACCCTCTCCAGATCTCCAGAGAGCATTTCTTCATGATTCCTTGCTCCAATTAGTTGTACCCATCCACCCTTCTCTGACCTCTGAAAGTTCCCTTTGCAACGGAAGGAGTTGTTCCTACACCTCCTGCCTCACTACTACCCAGTGTTGTAAACAGCCTTTCCAGGTGAGGCAAAGATTTGTGTGCACCTCCTTGAAATTCCACTACTATTATCAGTGCTCTGCCCACAATGGTCATCCCAAGCTTCTAGTTACATTCCATGTTAATCCCCCTTCCTTTTCCCATACCAATCTGTCCACCTTCAGTTTTCTTTGCTACCAAATAAAATTAGAAAAGCTATACCTCATTCTGCCTGGAGTAGTCTACAACCCAGTTGTATCAACAATGAGTTTTCCAATTCTAGATAACCCTTACCCCCTGTGTTTAGTCTCTTTCCTTCCAGCCCACATCTCCCATTTTTGTTCCCTTCCCTTCCTGATTCCATTCTCTTGCTACTCACACTTCATCCTCCAGATCCCTCCCTCTCTGTCTCCATCTGCCCATCTCTCCTGAAAATGGTTCCCATTATCACATCCTTTCCTTATTAGTCTCCAGCAAATCCAATCCTTGGGTTGCCACTCACTTCCCTCCCCCCACCCGACTCCACCTTAGCCCTTTTCTATTTCCTTACCTCCTTCTATCTATAACTCACCTATCTCCCTGCCCATCATTACTGTTTTCCTCAGTCGACCTATCATCTACCAGCCTCTGTTCCTCTCTCCCCTATATTTCCCAATATAGACAGAGATATCCTTTGTGTAAGAAGTTTAGACAGGACAGAACTTTAGATGCATCTTGGCGGGTTTCTTAAATCAGTATGTAGATGGTCCAACAGGAAATTAACCCAGCCATGTGACTCGTCTGTCAGTGGAAGAACAGTTAGGGAGCAGTGATCACAACTCCTTAGGTTTTAAGGTAGCTGTGAATGATCATTAAAAAGAAATCGTCGTAAAGAGGAAGGACAAGATGGTAAAGTAAAAGAACCTTGGGTGTCGAGTGAGGTGATAAATATAGTCAAGAAGAAAATGGAAGGTATGCTAGTTCAAGAAGCTAAGATCAAGCAGGGCTGTTGAGGATTATAAAGATGCTAGAAGAGAACTGAAGGTAGGAATTAAAGTAGTTGTGAGGGGTTATGAGAAGTCTTTGGTAAATGGGATTAAGGAGAATACCAAGGCATTCTATACATAAATCAAGGAGATAGGTGGGGTGCAGGAAGGACTAGTCAAGGACAAAGGAGGGAACGCGTGCTTGGAGGTGGGGATGTAGGTGAGGCCTTCAATGAGTAGTTTGCATTGTTGTTTACCAAGGGGAAGGATGCAAAGGACAGTGAGCTCATTGTGGCTCATACGAATTTGCTTGGACAATTTAAGATAAAGAAAGAGGTATTGGTGGGTCTACTGAAATCCGTTAAATTGGATACGCCCCAGATTATTGAGGAAGGCAAGAAATGAGATTGATGGGCCCTTGACCAGGGTGTTTGAGTCCTCCCTAGCCAAAGGCAAGGTCCTGAAGAACTGGCAAGTGGTAAATATTGTTTCTTTTTCAAGAAGGGAAGTAGGAATAATCCGTGGTAGGAAAGCTAAGGCAGAGGATTCTTAGGGATAGGATGAATGTGCATTTGGAAGACCATGGCCTAATTAGGTTCAGTTCACATGTCTTTGTGAGAGGCAAGTGTGTCACTAACTTGATAGTGTTTTTTAAGGAGTTGATGAAGGTAGAACTGTGGATGTCATCTGTATGGATTTTCATAAAGGCGTTTGCCAAGGTCCCTTATGGAAGGTTCATCCTTAAGATAAAGATGCTTGGAATCCATGGTGACTTGGCCATTATGTAAGTGATCGGATGGGTTGTTAGTAAATTCGCAGGGGATACAAAGACTGTGGATAGCGTAGAAAATTACAAAGAATACAGTGGGATTTCGATCGGTCACAGGTTTGGGTGGAGAAATGGCAAACCCACCCAAGTGTGAAGTGTTGTTCTTTGGGAGACCAAATCCAATGGGAGTATACACAGTTTAACAGTGTTGATGTACAGAGGGACCTTAGGGTTCAAGTCCTGAATGTAGCTACATAGTTTGATGTAGTAAAGACAGTATACCAGAATGTTTATTAGTTAAGACATTGAGTTCAAGAGTCAGGAAATTGTATGGCAGCTTTATAAAGTTCTGATCAGGCTGCACCTGAATTGAATTCTGGTCACCCCACTATAGGAAAGATGAGAAGGCTTTGGGGAGAGTGCAGAAGATGTTTACCAGGTTGCTGCTTGGATGAGATGTGCTTTGAGGAGAGGTTGAACAAATTTGGGTTTTCTCTCAAATAGCAGAGACTGAGGGGAACCTCATAGAAGTTCATTACATTACAAAAGGTAAATATAGAACAGACAGCTGGTATTTTTTTCCTCGGGGTTGAAATGAATAATATTAGACAGCGTGCATTTAAAGTTTGTACAGCTAGGGGTGGTAGTGGATGCAAATGCAATAGAGGCATTTAAAATGTTTTAAAATAGGTACATGAATGTGCAGTTAATGGTTGAATGGAGACCTTGTGTAGGCAAAAGTGATTACTCCTGTAATTTCTAGTTCAATTAGCTCTCTATAACCATGGGCTGAAGTACCTGTTTGTGTGCTGTACTGTTCTAAGTTTCATTTATACTTAATATTCTGAGGAACTCATAATTATTAAGGACCTTCAGCACCCAGGGCAAGCCTCTTTCTCATCCAGTAGGAGGTGCAGAAGCCTGAAGGTGCCCACTCAACGATTCAGGCACAGCTTCTTCTCCTCTGCCATTCGATTCCGAAGTGGACACTGAACCCTTGGACACTACCTCACTTTTTTAATATATAGTATTTCTGTTTTTTTACACAATTTTTAATCTATTCAATATAGGTATACTGTAATCTATTTATTTATTATTATTTTGTTTTTTTTCTTCTATATTATGTATTGCATTCAACTGCTGCTGCTAAGGTAACAAATTTCACATCACATGCCGGTGATAAAAAAAAACCTGATTCTGATAAATCAGCAAGAATTATGAAAGTCCATGGAAACAGTGAATTCATTGTCATTTAAGCTATCCTGCCTGTTACCACTCCAAGAATAAGTCTGTCAGTCTTTTTTAAATCTGTCTTCCCCCAGTAGCCCTTCAAATTATTCACCCTTTTGTTCTTCACATCTCTCATTTCTATTCTCCCCTCCTTAACTTTCTCGCTCTGTGGAAAACAATCCCTCTTCTTTAATCCTTTCTTTATCAATCTTTTTTACTGTTTCAAATAGATAAACATAATAATCATAGTGATACAAAGAGACGGGGATTACATGAATAACAGTTAACGTCTACAGAAATAGACTCCGAGTAACATGTGTAATCTAAACCTCCCGATCTCTTAGTAACAAAACATGAAAAAGATTCAAAGAAAAAAAGATTTTGCAAGGAAAAAAACTCTAAACTAACAAAAAAAGAATTAAAATGAAACAAAACAAAAGCTGGGCTGCCTTGTTTCATCGGTTAAAATCATTATTTGTCATTAACTCCACTCCTCTATACACGAACAAAAAGTTGTTGAGAAGGATTCGGAAAAGGTCAGCTTCCATCATATGAAAATGCTGAATAAATGGTCTCCAGGTTTCTTCAAATTTAACCGAAGGGTCAATCTTGCCACGCCTAATTTTTTCCAAGCCCAAACATGTTATAGTTTGGGAAAACCATTGAACTGTAGTAGGGGGATTAGAATCTTTCCATTTAAATAAAATGGATCTTCTGGCTATTAACATAACAAATGCAATCAAACGGCAAGCTGAACGGGATAATTGATTGGAGCCCATCACTGGTAATCCAAAAATTGCAGTAATAGGATGAGATTGTAAATCAATATGCAAAACTGCTGAAATAGTATCAAAGGTATCTTTCCAATGTTTTTCCAAAAGAGGACAAGACCAGAACATAAGTGTCAAAGAAGCTACCTCAGATTTACATCTGTCACAGACAGGATTTAAAAAACAAGCTAACTTATCCTTGGACATCTGGGCCCTATGAACCACCTTAAATTGTATCAACGTGTGTCTAGTACACATTGAAGAAGTGTTAACTAGTTGGAGAATTTTCTTCCATTTCTCTATAGGTAAAGGTACCTGAAGTTCTCTTTCCCATTCATTCTTAATTTTATCGGATGTACCTAGATGTATTTTCATAATCAGATCATAAATAATTGCTATTAAACTCTTCTGATAGGGGTTTAAACCTAAAAAATTTTCCGTAGTTTCAGTTTGATGTGATACCAGAAAAGTAGGTAACATAATATTCAAAAAGTTTCTAATCTGTAAGTATCTGAAAAAATGTGATCTAGGCAGATTATATTTATTAGACAACTGTTCAAAAGATATGAGACAGTTATCCATGAATAAGTCACGAAAACGTTACTCCCTTCATTCTCCATAAAAGAAAAGCTTGACCAATTCTGGAAGATTGGAAGAAAACAATTAGATATAACCTCTTCTTTAATCCAGTCACATGTCTTTACCCTTTGAATAAACCCCTTGTCCCTTCAACAAAGCCAACTTACCTTCCTAAAGTTTTGACAGCCAGGATACTCCTGCAAAGACTTGGCACTGTTGCATTAGAGATCGTGCACTCTCCTTGGTTTTCTGATTCAGATTAACTTTATTTAGGTTCAGATTAATTTTATTCATCACGTGTACATCAAAACACAGTGAAATGCCTTAACAACCAACACAGCCTGCAAATGTCACCACACAATCCAGTGCTAACATGACACGCACACAATGATCAACAGAACAACACAGAACATAACAAGCAACAAAACAACAACAGCATAAAAGCCCCGTTCCTCCCACCCACCCACGCACATGCACAGCCCTCCAGCCCCAGCACAGGCCATCTCCAGCTTCCAGACTCAAGCCTCCAGTGAAGTTGGGGATTCACAGACATTGGGGTTCGACTTCCCCAGTGGACTCATTGAGCCTTGAGCTTTCTTGCCCTTCCATTGGGCATCCAGATGTGCAAACGCCACTGATGGTCAATCTGTGGAAATCATCTGCTGCGGGAATATGGTCTGTGGCTCTGTGAATTGCACCACAAATCCAGTACTTCTACAGAAGTGGAAAGTTACAAATATTGCAAGTTTGGGTGAGTTCAGTGAATGGAAGGACATGGCTCAAGTTTCATATTTGAAAGTTGCTTTGCTGTGATACCACACTACCTGGAAGTTATGCCAGTTCTTCCCAGATTTCAGAAAACTGTAGGTACTGTTATGTGAACTCATAACTCTGGCCCCCTTTGAACTATGGAGAGAAAAAAAATCATCTCAGAGACAGATTATCTAGATTTACAAAGTCCTGAGGGGAGACTTCCTAGTAGTAATGTGAGAGTAGGTTTCTCCTTTATAAAAGTGACTCTGTGACTGGGATTTGTGGTGCAGTTATACGAGGACAACAGAAAAAAGTTCCACTGCCTTTGCTTTCGGATGATAATCCTCACAGTGAGGATCATATGATGAGTATTTACACTAATATGTATTCTAACTACACCTGAGCGTTGAACTCGGTCGCTAAAGTTCAATTCCACTGAAGTTCTGCAATATTTTACTTTTGACTTACTATTTTTTTACATACTGGAGCCAAGTTGTTTACACAGACTTTGGAAAATCCAAGAAATGATTGTCATTTGTGATAATTCTCATCTTGTTTATACATATATATGTACTTTTTTATTTAACTAATAAAATGATTGATAAAGAAAGAAAGAAATGATTGTCCACTTCATTTTAAATTTCACTTTTAGTTCAAATTGTTAATTGTTCATCTCAGGGGAGTCCAAGTCTTGTAAGTGTTATAATTAGCTAAGCTGGAAAAGAAATGTGGAAGTATCAAGTTACTATTTTAATGTCTGAAACCGGCAACAATCACAACAGCAGGTTTATAAATCAATATTTTGGGCGTTTCAATTGCAATGATGTTTTAGAAGCAAAACAGATTAAACAATATGAAAATAAAATCTGGAACAGGGGTGCAAACTAACTCATCAGAAGTGTAGGACAAAGGGATACTGTTAAACTGTAACAAATGTGGGATACATTTTAAAAATTTCTGTGCAGCAGAGAATTATCAATGTTTGGAATTGATTATTGAATAGGATAATAATGGAAACAATCAGTTGATGTCATGCTATCGAAGATTACTGGTCTTTGATGAATGGTTATTTTCAATTGTGGTGGTGTTACGAAATTAGAAAGTAATTCCTACGAAAAGCTGGGCACTTCTGCTTGCTTGAAATCATCTATGTGAAAATGAGCCGTAACTTTCTGATGCAGAGGCTCTGTGCATCTCATACTGCTGAGTATCATGTCTTACCTCCAGCAGTTTAATACTTTAATTACCTGGTGTTCCACTTTATTTACCAGCATCTGAGGTGGCACGAAGATATCTCTGCTTCCGGGTGATCTACTGACTCTTGCAAATTCAACAGAATTTCAAACTGTTTAGTTAGCATTTGCAATTAATACTTCTGCAGATTCAGCCAGATGATTAGAGATAATGGAGCATGACGTTCATTTCTAAAGCGAGGACAGCGATGTTCATGTCCCATCTGGAACCTTTCAACTGATACCAAGTGTAACCATTGATAAAGGAAAGTTCTTGATGAGATTGTCCAATTTGTTAATGAACAGGAGGCAACTCAGAAAGGGAACAGATAATGGTGTCCTTCTCCAACATTTCTACCAAAATGAATCAGGTCCCATTGGAGGTAAAGATAGAGCTGAGTGCAGTGCCTTTGGCTCATTGAAGCCCCTCTTATACACCCTTGCACTCCTATGAAATTATCGACCGCATCATATAATCACTTCCATAGGACGTTGTCAAGTATGCTATATATTTATTCTCCCATCACAACATCTAACTATATGAACTAAAGGGTTTCCCATTCTCCCAGATGGGAAGAGCCAATGAGATTTCCATTCATCCAATTAAGAAAAGGCAGAAATCCAATTCTTATGGCTCTAAATTTTATTTTCATTTTCCCACACAGGAACAGGAAGATTTCCTTCCTACCAAATGTCAATAGACAGAACAGATGAAAAAGGCCTATATTTTATATTTAACAGTAAACCATAAGACAAAGGAACAGAATTAGGCCATTTGGCCCATCAAATCTGCTCTGCCAATCCATCATAGCTGATTCATTATCTTTCTCAACCCCGTTCTCCTGCCTTCTCTCCAGAACCTTTGACACACTTTCTAATCAAGAACCTATCAACCTCCAACTTAAATATATGCAAAGACTTAGCCTCCAAAGACATTGGTGGAAATGAATTCCACAGATTTACCACCCTCTGGCTAAAGAAATTCCTCTTCATCTTGGTTCTTCTATTTTGAGACTGCCCTCTGGTCCTAGACTCCATCTCAATAGGAAACATCCCCACTGCATCCACTTAATCTGGGTCTTTCAAAATCTGACATATTTCGATAAGTCCCCCCTCATTCTCCCTCTCAACTCCAGCGAGTACAGGCCTTGAGCTATCAAGTGCTGCTCATACATTAACTCTTTCATTCCCTGAATCATTCTCATGAACCTCTGCTGGACCCTCTCCAATGCCAGCATATTCTTTCTTAACTGAGGGACCCGAGACTGCTCACAATACTCCAAGTGAGGTTGAGCAATGCCTTATAAAGCCTCAGCATTACAACTTGTTTTTATATTCTGTTCCTCTCAAAATGAATGCTAACATCGCATTTGCTTTCCTCACCACAGACTCAACCTGCAAGTTAACCTTTAGGGAATCTTGTATGAGGACTCCCAAGTACCTTTGCACCTCTGATTTCTGAGTTTTCTCCCTGCTTAAAAAATACTCTACACCTTTATTCCTTTTACCAAAACACATTACCATACACTTCTCTACGCTATATCCCATTTGCCACTTCTTTGTCCATTCTCCACATTTGTCCGTGTCCTTCTGGAGACTCCCTGCTTCCTCAGCAACATCTGCCCCTCCACCTATTTTTGTATCATGTGCAAACTTGCCCACAAGGCCATCAATTCCTTCATCCAAATCAATGATATATAATGTGAAAAGAAACAGTCCCAACACCTACCCTTGCGATATACCATTAGTCGCCTGTAGCCAACGAGAAAAGGCCTCCTTTATTCCCACTCTTTGTCTTACCAACTAATTAGCTCATGCAGTGAATGTATGAATGGCCCAATTTTGGATCGGATGATTTTTAAAATATTTTTGCCAATCAGAGCTGTTAACTAAGAGTGGAGAACCACACATGAGTAACAATACCCAGTGCATCCCTGGTGAGAATAACTCATTTGGTTTGTAATGTTGATTCAAGACAAAATATAGTGTGTTTAATTTTCTGAATGATACAATTCCACCCAGAAATCATTGCAAATGCCATTTACTTCAGAATCAATGATTGTCAATTATAGGCACTAAAAAAGTCTAAGCTTCCAAATTTTAGATTAACAGCCTTTCATCAGAACTGAAAAAAGTAATGTGTTATTCATATTACTTAGTTCCTTAACAGGTTTCACCAGTAAATATTTGAACAGAAGCTATGAAATGCACATTTTGGCCTTGTTTCCTGTCTTTGGTCCAGTTTCATCTCCACTGAAAAATCTCAGAGAGTCAGTGAGCCAGTTAGGCAAGTGTACATCAGTGGAAATCACAGATACCTTCAGACGTTTTTGATAAAAATTGTGGAGCATCTGAATTGTGCAATACTGAGGGAAGTCCATTATGCGTACAGCTCTTTAATAGAATTAATTATTTTAATTAATCACACATTCTTACTCTTTACCTGTTCTTTTCTTTTCTACTATTTATTCAATCTCCTTTGAAAGTTACTAAGGAACCTTATTAAGAATAAGAGCAATTGTTCCTTTCCATGCCTTGTAGCACATTGGGCAGCAACCTTTCCTTCTCATTAGCATTTGTCTGTTTTTTACGAGGCCAAATTGCTAGCTCCACGTGGATCGAAAGAATGCAAGGAGCTGGCTGGATTTGAACCCACGACCATTCGCCTCAAAGTCCAGTGCTGATGCCACTATACCACTGGCTGGCTAGGTAAGAGCGATTCACTGATTTTTAAAAAAAACTATTTTTTAACCAATTCTCTTATGTATATCTCTTGGTTTATCACCCTGATGCCACCCAAGATAACTTTATTTATTTACTTCATTAGAACCATTCATAATTTTGAAACCTGCTTTGAATTCCATGAATTACCAAAGTCCTGCATCTCTGGCAATGTTCTACTAATTCAATTCTTTACCCCTTGAATGATTTTGATGTTCTTCCGAAGGTGTAGTGCACAGTCATAGAAAAAATTCCATCACCCAGTAGATAACCAAGCATAAATACATTGAACTTAAAAAAGGTTTACTTATATTCTTATGTATGAACCAATAAAATTATAGTAATTATTTACAAATAATTATTTTTATATTAAGATTACATACATTGACAGGTCACAAACAATCATCCTTGTGAACACACATACATTGAATCTACACCCATCTTATTGCGTGGTACTTTTAGCTAAATCTAATATCAGAAAACTCAGGTTGCATTCGACAGTTTACTTGGAACAGAAAGCACAAATCCCAGTATTGCAATAATGATAAAGAAAAATATCAGATATCTTTGGCAAATTGGCACTGCAGTCATTACATTCAAATGTTATTACACAAGAAAGCAACACACACAGCACAAAATAAAAACACCAAGAATTCATTTCAGTCTGTAAATTACATCCTACAAAACAGATAGAAAAACAGTTTAGAGAAGCATTTCCTGCTGGAAGCAACTTTCTTTATAGTCTCCACCCTTTAAAGGCAGTCATTTTCACAAGAATTTCTTAATAATTGTATATTTACTGTACAGGGTTTCTATAGGACAGGCCAAGTGACCTTTGGTGAATCCATTAGGCATACATTATGCAAAAGAAGTGTTACTTATAAGTTTGCACACTGTTCTTACTGCCTTTTCTTGTTGTCCTTTAGAAATCTATTGTTACTGTGCTGTGAACACTCATACCTATGCTGTAATGGCCACCCCACAGTAGAAGAGTGTTCTGAAGCTGATGAAGGGAAAATAAATGAAAGCATACTTTAAAGTAAAAGCCACCAAGAGCGAAAGATCAGGCACAGTTGATCTGTATGACAAGATCTCACACACTTGGATGTCGGGTTCCTGATCACTGAGGAAAATCACCTGAATTCTGAGGGACAGCCACGGAGGACAGGATGAAAGGAGAACGGCAGAACACAAGTTCAACCTGTGATGCTTGCCTGTAGCTCCAAGCAGCCAGTCACAGAGTGGTAGCTGTCAATGCCTGGCACCTTGGTCAGAAGCAACTCATTGGAATTAATCTGTGTGAACTGAGTGAGGGAAGTATTGAATGAAGTGACTGTACTGTTTAGATTGTAATAATTTACTGGATCATCATTGAAATGACCTCAAAATGATAGTGATGAATAAAACTAATGGATTACTCAGGATGGGTGAAATAGAAGTAAAATTAATGAACCTTCTCTACCTGTTGTGCTGAGTCAAGAAGGGGTTAAATCTGTGTCTCATCACTATAGCTAGGCTGTTTTTGAGTGCATTAACCACAAAGGACTGGAATCGTGTGTGAGTAGGATTTGCCTGAACTGGAGAATTCCCTTCCTGAAAAGAGATTATGGAACAAGTTATGGTTTTAGAACAATCCCATGGTCATTTTATTTTGCTGGTAGCAAACACACAGTTGTCAAAATCAACTTCTGATCTTACTCTAGTGGTCAGTGCATAAATGGCTGGACCAGTACGTGAGGCATTACATTATCGTCCCTTTGAGACCAGACGATAAAGAATCCCATTAGTAGTAAACAATGTGGCCAACATGAGCAGGAGGAGGTGCTCTGTTGTCCTCTGCGTTCATAGTGACAGACGCGTTGTAAAATTAATACCAAGAGTACAGGAGCTTTGGAAATGCCAAAGCTCCTTCCATATTTTCAGCTGAGAGAGTAGTATCTCCGTTGTCCTCTGCATTCATAGTGACAGACGCGTTGTAAAATTAATACCAAGAGTACAGGAGCTTTGGAAATGCCAAAGCTCCTTCCATATTTTCAGCTGAGAGAGTAGTATCTCCGTTGTCCTCTGCATTCATAGTGACAGACGCGTTGTAAAATTAATACCAAGAGTACAGGAGCTTTGGAAATGCCAAAGCTTCTTCCATATTTTCAGCTGAGAGAGTAGTATCTCATGTCCGATTGTGAGGCTGTATCCCTCCGAAAATGGAGGGCTAATTCACACCTCAGTCACGCAGGCTCCTGGGAACCATCCAGATTAAGGATTCACTAAATTTGAACAATGATTCGCATAATGTTAAAATGTCAATCGGATAAGGTAGATGCTTCCTTATCCCATAACTTTGTTCTCACAGTCATGAGATGGGTGACAATGTTTGTTTGAAATGGAGTGTGCAAATTTAGTGTGTGTGTGTGTGTGTGTGTGTGTGTGTGTGTGTGTGACAGACATGGAGAGAGAGACAGAAAGAAAGTGACTAATGTCTAAATATTCAGCCTTGGTTGGTAACACTTAATGCGTGGAGTTCTACTTTGCTCCTGAAATTCATTCATTGAAATCAGAATTTCAGAAGTGACCTATGCAGTCAGTATATTTTGTGTTATTCAGCAAGAATGAACGTCTGGAATTAAAATTACATGTAAGTGTATGTGGAGTGAGAGACCATGAGATAAAACATGGGGTAACTCCAAGTGGCCACAGCAAATTGAGGCCCATTCTGTATTTCGCTCATTCAGGTATGTTTAAAATCGGAGTGTATGACATTGTTGCCAATTTGCCATCGCCCATATAGTATTACAGCCATAGACAAATTTTTGACCTGTATGTTTACATGCAATCAGGTGTAAAATGTTAAAAAATGTAATCCCAGTGTCTGTGTCTCTACTCATCTGTGGCACAGACTGAAAGGATTGGTAGAAGCAAGCTGATACCAAGTTTAACCAACATGGGTTAGAGTTCCAAATCCACTGCTTGCATACCTCTTGTGATTTGTGGTATCATTAGTATAGTGAACCAAATGAATGTACATCATTTATCTCTCACATGCAAACCTTCTAAACTTACTTTAAGTTGGGCAACAGAGGAAAGCGTGTAATCTCCTCCTGGCCAGGAGAAGTTTGCTTAAGGACACTGCTGGTTCATATTAATACTGTTTCAGAAGCAATGAAGTATTACTTCTTCTTTTCTATAGGAAATGGTGACAGTGAAATTCTGCACTTAATGGGCAGTTTCACATAATCTGTACCCTGATGAAGGGACAAGCCTGTTAATTTCACTTTATTGAAGTCCAGGGAGGGTAACATTTAATAGCTTGTAAGTCAGAAGTAGGACCTCAAACTTGATTTTAAGTCAAGTGCTCATCCAGCAAGTTGTCTTAAAATCACTCCCTGTCATTGCTTACCTCGTCATTAGATTTTTAAGAAATAAAATTAATCACAGGAGAGCTGCAATCTGATTGCAGCTGCTTTTAAAGACTTTCACAAGTGCAAATGGGTGTTACCGGTAGATCACTGAATCAAGTATAACATAGGAAACGACCTCCGACACCGGTGGGAATTCAGCAACGTAAATGCAAATTAAAAGGTGTTCAGGATTTAAACCATAGAATTTTGATATTTGCAGTAATAAACTTGTGAAGGAAGTTACATTGCAATATCAACAGATAAATAATTGGGTCTGTGTGCTGTCTAGGAGTTCACTGATAACACTACCTTCCTAACTAGATTTGTTGTGATAATCTGAGCATATTCACATTGTTCCCAGGAGTTGAAATCCATCATATTGGACTGATAATGATCAGCATTTCTACCGTGATTGGAGTCTCGCAGCCAATCTTCAGAAGTGAGCTAGACCAGCATCTCCCTGAGGAGAAAAGTAGCAGCAACACTGGGGAATACAGACATAACTATTGTGTTCTTCTGGAGTTCTTTCTAATAGCTCGGACTTTCAGATTCTTTTCCCTGCTTACTTGTCTATGTTTATTTTATTTTCTGCTCCAAGCGGACCAGGGTGTTGGTGAAAAGAGAGAAAGGCTGCATCTAATCACATATCTAATCTGACAACTATCTTTGGGACAGACTCGATGGTCCAGATGATCTTTCATTTCCATATCTTTTATTTAATTTGTTTAAATGGACTAACTCAGGATCCCATGCTGTGTAAATATTTCCTGACTTCACCCAGACCCTATGAAATAGAGTGGATAGAAAGAACGTGCTTAGTCTCATGAACTGCAGGTTTTGTTCAAGGCCATTCTGATTTCCAACTCATGTTGTGAATGCTTTTCAAAGAAGAGGGCGACCATTTGAGTGCCTTGTCTTCAACAACTCAGCCCATAAGTTAACTTATTGACAAAAGAGCCTGTGTGTAATATGGAACATAAAATGGTGTCAACATGATTAGCTCCCACACCAAACCAACGAATGTCAGGGATTTAGTGACAACGTGCTCAGTCAGGAATAGCTGGCTGCATCTCTTGGATCTACTAAATCAACAGCATTGACTTTTATTTGCCTTGTTTGAGTTGAAAACAGATCTACCCAGAGTAAACCAGTATCATAGTTGGAAGGCGAAACTCTACATAAAACAGAAAAGACAACCTAAGGGAAGGGATGGTTTGGGTACACTCTATGTACATGGTGATGAGTCAAAACATAGCGTAACAAAAGCCAAAGTTCACGGATAGAGATAGAGAGTGGGATGTGCAGCCAGGATCAGACGGATAATAAAAAGAACAAAGCTGATGACAGAAGGGTTAGCTAGGGAAGAGGGTAGAAAAACGAGAAGCAAAGGTAGAATGAGAGGAGCCAATAAGTCAACATAAGATGACATTTTAAAGTCTCCTATAGGTGTATAGATAGCAAGAGGAGCAGCAAGTCTGTTTGGAAGCAGTTGCAGCAGAGGAATTAAATCCATCTACCTTTCCCAAAGAAAAGGCAATGCCCAAATCTGAAAGAAAGGAGTCATTTGAGATCTGGAATTTAAATCTGATAAGACATACAAGAAATGCTATCTGTACTTGTTGATAAGTCACCAGGTCCATTTTGGATGAATCCCAGGTTGATGAAGGGAGTGAGAGTGAGAATGGGAAAAATTGGTACCGGCAATAATCTAATTGCTCCTAGTTAGAGAGATGATGCCAGAAGACCGAAGAACTGCAAATGTAACACTTTTGTCAAAAGAGGATGCAAGCAACACTATCAAGCAGCTTCAGTTAATTTAAACTTGAAGAAGCTACCAAATGATAACCTTGGACAAAATTAACAGTCTCTCAGAAATATGGGCACTAATAAAGGAAAGCGTGCATTGACTTACTAAAAATAAATCATGTTTAACTAATCAAATGAATGTTTTATAATTTAATGAAGAGGGTTGATGCAGTCAATGTGGCCATTTCAGTGGACATTTAAGAATCAATTTCACCGGTGGACTTGGAATCCTATAGACCAAACAAGGTAAGGATGAACATTTCTTTTCCAGATAGACATGAAATTTTTTTTATAATAGTTCAGCAAGAGTTTAATTCTATAGTGGGTTTGGGAATAAAGAAACTCAGAAGTAAATGTACAGGAACCTTGGAAAGTGGTGGTGGAACAGGTTATGAAAGCTTGTAGGGTCCGAGGCTGTACAGAGACATACACAAAGAATGCTAAAACTCTACAAAACGCTGGCTAGACCACAATCAGATGATTGCATCCATTCCTGAGCACATTTTAATAAAAACGAGATGGCCTTAGAGAGAGGGAAAATGAATGGTGAGTGGTCCTGGAGTGACATGGATTAACTGAATAGTTTGGTATTTTTTAATGATGAATGTTGGCATCAGTTTTCTGAATGGACAATGAACCCATGGACACTACCTCAGTATTTTGCCTCTCTTTTTGCATGACTTATTTAATTTAATTTCATTTATTTATATATATATTTACTGTAATTTGTAGCTTTTTATTGTTGCAATGTCCTACTGCTGCAAAACAACACTTTGCACGGCATACGCCAGTAATATTAAACCTGATTCTGATTTCAATCATTCTCCCTGGAGCAGGGACGGGTGAGGGGGAATTTAGGACAAGTGTTAAAAATCAACAAATGACTAAATTGGAACTATCAGCGGAAGGTTTGAGGACTAAAGTGGAAGATATCAGGTGACAGGAAAAGAATTATTAGAAACATGAGGGAAAACCAGCAGGTGGTGATGATCTAGAATACAACATCTGAGAAGGGCAACAAAAATAGGTTTAAATAAGCTTTCAGAAAGAAATTGGGTACATTTGTGAAGAAAAAAAGAATTCAGTGATATTAGGGAAAGAACCAGAAAATGGGACTACCTGATCACTGACAAAATGATAGGATGAAAGGCCTCCAATCTGACAATCCTATTAAAAAAAAACACCTTTGAAGTAGTAATAATATCACATGGAGATGTTATTAAAACAAAATTAATAATCTAAGTTATTTAAGAAAGTAAGAATAAAAGATGGTAGGCTTGAAGAAGGTGCTTCAGGAAGGAAAGGAAGATTGAAAAGTTCAATGGCCTAGGGAAGATATTCGCCCCAATACTGGTGTTGACTAATGTGAGAGATATAGAAGCACTTGTAGTTGGAGGAGTACAGATTTACTGAGGATTGTACTGTATGGCTGAATGAGATTACAAAGGTGGGGTGAGGTGAGGCCTTGAAAGAAAAGCAAGGATGAAAATGTTAAAATCAGGAGACCATGTAAGTCAGGCAGAACAAGGGCACTGGGTGAATAGATAAGACCATAAGACATATGTTAGCCTGCTTATAGCTAATCTTAGGGGTCAGACAGAATACTGAGGTTGCAAGCCATAGAGAAATGACTCAAGAGATGATGGTGGAGGTCAAGGGCAATCAATGGCCACCTTAATAGTGAAATGGAAGAAATTTCTGTTACTCCTGCTCTAGGAGTTAGACAAAAGTGGAGGGGCAGGAGTGATAGAGCTGGCCATTGCTACTATTTCAAACTTAACTAATGTGCTCCTGTCTGCTGAATATTTAACAAGTGATCAGATTCACCCATTGATCCTGTTTCCTTCTGGTTATGCCCCAAGAAGGAAGCAAGTGAGGTGTCTTGCAAGTTGAGTGAGATGAGTGTTGGCAGGGGTGGGGGATATCAGCTGCTCTGAAAGTTAAATCCAGTTGGTGTTCTGATCCTTTGAATGGAGAAACGAGAAGGCATGTTTTAGGGAGGAGTGTGGGCTACAAAGACCAGGAGACACTTTCTGAAATTCTTTTGGAAATCTTGGGACTCCTTTGAGTCATGCTAGCCTCTCATTCCAATTGTAATCAGATTTTCCCACCCTACCCCAATGTCCCACCCCCCAGGCTTTCCCTCTTGGTTGTGGGATTGAAGTTCTTTTGCTAGCTTCTCCTCCAGTTCGCAGGCACCATAGCAGGATTCTGAAACAGGTTTTCTGTCATCACCTTTCCAGCACTCCTCCCCCCCCCCCCACCCCACAGCCTCTTTAACAACAGAACTGTTGATGGTACATAGGAGGAAACACATACTCAAAGGTAGGTTTGAAATGGAGCTGGACCATTACTGGGTGCCGCCTGCATTACATACAGCTGAAGACTGTGGCCATATCTGGCTTTCAGAATGATTGAGCCATTGAGAACCCACCCAGTATTCCTGCTGTGCAGTGTATTTGTTACTATCAGTGCAAGATCTGTCTGGTTCAGTTCCCACTCGACCCTCTATGCAAGACGCCCTGGTAACATAGAAAATCTTGTTGCAAAAGAGATGCAACAATCATTTTTTAAAATTACAATTACCAAATCTTATTTTGATAAAGTCTAATTCGGTCAGGGAGTAAAAGCAATAGTTTTAACTACTTCAGAACTCATCAGGTATTTTAATGAATTTAAAATATAGTTTGTCCTAGTACACAGAGGGTTAAGCGGAATGACTTGTGACAAGATGCAGTGTGTCATTAATGTACAGATACCTTTCTCTCTTGCCAATAATACTCTGCAAATATTCATGTGCAGTGATTCAATAATCAAGGTCATGGTTTTAAATATAGACAACCCTTTACTGCCTTTCATTTTGAAATTGTTTCCCAGAAAAATAATTATATAGAATAAAATATCAACCTCCTAATAAAAGCATATTTTTAAATATTTAAACAAAAATGAACAGCCTTTCTTCAATAATAAGTGGATGGACTCTGTCGGTTGCCTGGCTAATTATCAGGTTGGGTCCAAGGTCAGCAGTTTCCGTTGCTCTGCAGTAAAACAGCAAGCGTTTGGCAGCAGTCATTCCAAGAGGGAGTTTGATTATCCTGCAGGAAGTTCACATCTGACCTTCTCAGCATCACACATTTCCTGTTGTCTCAGACCTGATTGATATGTGTTGTAAGTGCACAATTTCTTCACTACCTGCAGTCTGTGCCTCCCCTCCCCGGCTAGTGGCGATCGTAGGCTGCAGTGGCAGCAGCTGGTGCTGACCCACGGGCTGCGGTGCTGTAATAATAAGGGGAACCTGAGAGAGAACAACACCAGAGTTAGAACGTTTGCAACAACAATAAGAGGGAGAGTACTTAGCGTTCTGTAGGTCTATGGCACCTCTAAGAAAACCTGGGCAGGTGCACCTAATC
Source organism: Hypanus sabinus (assembly GCF_030144855.1). NCBI lineage: Eukaryota > Metazoa > Chordata > Chondrichthyes > Myliobatiformes > Dasyatidae > Hypanus > Hypanus sabinus. The sequence goes on from NC_082710.1 coordinate 64,751,070, forward strand.
GAAACCATTTGTCAACCATGGCCCTTTTGGATTAACTCAGCTGGTTGACCACTGGTGCCCCGATTTTATACATTAATTAAGTGACTAAAGCTGAAAATGCATGTATTGTTTAAGGACAAGCAAGTCAACAAATAATACTGTCCATTTGCAGAATTTCTCGCTCATAACAACACAAATGGCTGGGAAGGGAACATATTCAGAGAACAATTTCTCCAGTCAAGCACATCCCTGGAATTAATACTAGTGGAAATTCATGGCCCTCAGCCCCTGATTTTAAATTAATTAATGCACATAACCTCATACTGCAGGGAAGAAGGCATAATTGCATAACCATCACCACTCCTAGCAGTAGTGCACTTCAGGACGTTGATCCAGATACAAGGTAGTTTGAGCTCCTGCTTGGCTATTGTTCACTTCTGTGCACAGACAGGTATATTCATCTGAAAATGACAGCAAATATAGACAGATCCTTTCCCAATTTTTACCTGCAGAAAAATCTATTTTGTTTATAGAAACAGACTATACAAAATATTCAGCTATATGAATAAATCTGTACCCTTCACAGATTTTAATTACAAATACAAATAAAAGTTTCCTTAAGCAATTCATTACCAACTGCTGCTCAGTAAGCACGGAATATACGACGCCACGGATAATATTAAATCCTTCATTGCTTGCTCCTTCTGTTTTACATAACAATTCTCACCCCTAAGCTCAGCAGTCCTCAATTCCTTTTAAGGTAAGTTATTTCTGTACACTTTTCCCTAATATTACCATTACATTTTAGTCAAAACAGAAGGCTACATGAATAAGTAGTGCAAAAACAACACAAGACATTGCATTAAGTAAGGACACTTCCCTGTTCGGAGGGCAAGATGAAGGGCATATTAAATTTAGTGTCTTCAATTTGAACTCCTTTGACATATTCACTTAAGTTGAAGTTAATTTAGTTATTGCTATAATAATGTACCTTAACACCAAAAAATCACCTTCTATTAAATTGCCTCTCCACATTGCTAGCTATCATTGTGCTCTCTCCTGGTAAGACTGACAGGTTGACCTAAACTGTAAACATGTCTGCATTAGAAGACTTTGCTCATTTGGGATTCTATACTGTCAATCCAAATGCATTTAACATTAGACCCTTGCAACAAAGGAAGATTTCAATCTCTCGCCGTGCCCCCGTTGAGAAAGGACAGCATTGAAATACCTGGACCCTAAAATGCATTATTATTTACTTCTACCCAAAAAGCATTAAGGATTTACCAGATTAAAGGAAACCCCTTGGAAAAAGAACCTGTCTGGGCACAGATCATTAAGCAATACCAGACAATTTTAAAGTTTTCATGACACAAAAGACAGTGGGGAGTTTCCCAAGTATTCTGGTCAACAATTAACTTATAATGAAAGCATATCAGACAGGATTTTATTGCTATCAAACATCTTACAACATGAGCCAAAATGTACAATTAAGCTAAATTTGTACCTAAAAATTACCTACTGAGGTTTTGGAGTATAGGACTTTTTGTGGTATAGTACAATGAGTGACACAGTTTATTGGAAATGTGAATGAACTGGATAACTGACAGATGATCTCTTACAAGATTTTAGAACTAGACACACATAGTAAGTGACAAGGAAAGAGGATTGTGATGTTTTGTAGCTCCAGAAACAAATCGAAAGAAAAACACAAGAGTCAGTCTACTTTTTTTTAGTCAGGTATGGTGGTGTAACATATGACGTGGTGGCGTAATGTTGAATTGTACTTCTTACATATAACCCATATTGAATTATGGAACATAGAACAATACAACACAGCACAGTACAGGTCTTTCGGCCCACAATGTTGTGCTAACCCTTAAACCCTGCCTCCCATATAACCCTCCACCTTAATCTAGAACATAAAATATAAATTTTATAGAATTATATAAATAATCAAACAATATTCCATAATATTACACAAATATTATTGAAATATTAAATACACTATGTTCCCTGCATAGCTATAAACTCCAACTCCATATAGAATGCATCTCAACTCAGGCATAACATATTACACTATTCATATCTATCATATAGATATTTACACACACATACATACTACACTATATAATACAACTACTATACAGACATTCACAGCATGGTAAATATTAAATTGTCCCATTCAGGTCTGAAGATTTAATCACCGAGGAGGATTTCTTACTTTTGGAAGATAACATCGTTCCTGGCCAGGGGTCGGTGGGCGGTCACTCTGCTCGGCAGGTGAGACTCGTGGCTGTGAAAGAACCTCCATGCTGGTTGTAGAAGCTGACTGAAGGACTGCAGAAAGTGGTTCTGACAGCTCTGGGCACCTTTTTCTCTAATAATTGACTCTGGTCTCCTCAACTGATCGATGTGTTGTCTCCAGATGACATCAGATGTGATCTCCACTGTGTAGGAGAGTGGTCCAGTTCTCTCCTTAATCTTCCCAAGTACCCACTTTTGATCACCCCTGTAGTCCCTCACCAGGACTGCTTGTCCAGGAGTGAAACATCTAACCTCCTTGTTTGAGGAGCCTTCAGCTGTTTGTCCTGCATAGTCCTTCTGAGATTGGGTTTGAGGAGATCCAAGAGTGAGCACAAGGTATGATCTAGGAACAGCATAGATGGTGAGTTGTTAGTTGTGGAATGCGTTGCATTGCGATACACAAGGAGGAAATTGGCGAGCTTCTGATTCAGTGTCAGTGTGGTGTGTTCAGCTGACATTGCTCACAGCGTGTTCTTTAGAATCTGGACAAACCTTTCTGCCAAGCCATTTGTAGCTGGGTGGTATGGTGCAGATGTAATATGTCTTATTCCATCCATTTTCAGGAACGACTGAAGCTGTTCTGAAACAAACTGTGGTCCATTGACACTGACAAAGTGTTCTGGAACACCAGTCCTTGAGAAGAGGCTTCTCTTCTCAGTGAGCGAGGCTGTAATGGGGGCTACTGGCAACACTTCCGGCCACTTTGTAGCTGCATCCACTACTACCAAGAAATTTGTGCCACTGATTGGTCTGGGAAAATCCACAGGAATCCTCTGCCAGGGCAATGCAGGCCATTCCTGAGATGGAGAAGCTCTGTCCTTGGCATCTTCTGGATGTGATGGCATCCAGATGGCATCTGGATGAGATGGAGAAGCTCTATCCCAGGACACCAGACAAAGCTTTGAGCCAACGCACTCACTTTGCCCACGCCAAGGTGACGAGCACATTTAGCTTTTACCTTAGTGAGACGCATGTGGTGGTGTAATGATATCTACCATTCACATACTTCTTACATATAAACCATAATGAATTACGTAAACAAAGAATGCTTAATCAAACAATCTATTTACAATATTACTCAAATATTTCTGATATATTGAATGCACTGCATGGCTTTCTAAAGGTGTGGGGGATGTAAAATCAGGAACTGAAGTATGAAATAGAGAGAGGATGGAAGATTAAAACAGAAAATTGAAAAATAAAGCAGAAAAAGGATGAAATCCTGCAGCTGACACAGGTTTAAACTGGAATCCCACATTCCATGCCACAATGAGTATAGTCATGCAATCTTTCGGAACAATATGTTTACATTACATCAGGGATTACATTTCAAAATTTGTACCTTGGCTGTGAAGTGCTTTGGGTCTTCCTGAGCATACAAAAGGCACTGAATAAAAGCAATTCTTTCTTTACCCTTCAGTTTAAGAACAGAACCATAGAGGTGAGTCCTATGAGTATAATTTGAACAAAAGAACTACCCAATGTAACAATATTCAATAATGTTCTTGAACAGTTTTTTGGGTTGCACACTTTACATGAATGTTTCAGTGAAACATATAACCAACTGCACCTTAACGGGCTGTAGCTATGTGGACATTTATGGTGTTTGATATATTGTGGTATTTATGTTGAAAATGGTAACTATACTAAGTCCTTAAGGACAGAGAAGACACGTTTATTTCTGTGGAAGAAGAGTGAGACTACCCTTAATCATGAAATAACTCTGACTTCCACATTTAAGCAGCAGGAGAGTAATACAGGATTCCGAGTGAAAATATGTCCTGAGGATTCTTTAGCATGTTGATAAACATAATCAAGCATTCACTAAAACTGCTTTTAGCTACAGGCAAATTTTCAGATACATTCATCACCATACTTACTGGCCAGTATGACAGTGGTGATTTCACTAGTGATGCCAACGTATTATTCTCACACACAGTCCGATGCAGTTGTGTTCATAACCACTAGTTTCAGAGAGCATGAACACGACTGTGTCAGGCTGAATATAGACATGATATATTGGGAAACACTGACAAGCATCATTGCTTTTCCCACCACACTACTGTATCCCATTCAGGCATCCTCTTCACTGCGGATCATTTGACTTTTTATCTCGATGTCGTACATTTCAGACCTTATTGGACCAACAAAAAACAAATAGATGAATTCTCATTATGGAAGCACATTTTCACCCTTGCAACAAGCTTCTAAGCGTCACTGCCAGAGTACCCTCATTTTTTCACCAATGGATTTGACCTGACTCGCTACTTCGTACTCTGTGACCAACTGGCACGACTCATCCTTCAAGAACAGTGCATCATTGAGACAAGGTGCAAGTTCAACACACAGACCATTTCACTTAGAGGTGCACCTGAAGCCAATTAGCAAAAATCCAGTATTATAGTCAAAAGGGTGCACAGTCCTTCAGAGATGACTACCTTTGCAGGAAGATTATACTGCATTATTATTTCAGAAATTCCTTCAACCTGTTTCCCATTGCACAGGGCCTGATTTCTATTCTCTAAACTGTCCTCCTTGCGATTGTCTCAGTGTTCCTCCACGCATGCTGCATCTTCGGAAGCTAATCACCTTCCCATTGTAATGCAAATCTCACCAGTACTTAATCCAGTTTGATGGCATGCAGTGCCCTGATAATCCTGCATAACATCCACTGTCGCGGATTTTGCAGTGTGGTACAATGCTCTGATTGTGTGCAGATTGCACGAGGAGCTTTGTCAGAGGGGACTCTGGAGCCAAAAAATCAAGTTCAGCCTGGTGTGGAACAATGTGAAGCATGGCAGGATTCTATTGTCTGTTCAAAGGAATGGCATTCACATTGAATTAATTTCATTTCACATTAGGTTGCGGTAATTCAGCAACCCCACGTTAATACCCCATCCCCAGGGCACAGAATATTAAGGTAGCATCATTCAGTGAATGCAGTGAAACTAAGAAATATGGGGGTTAACAAAGAGATCTCTGGAATACTTGAGGTGGGAGGAAATAAGAGAATGGATGGGATTTTCCTCAGCATGGGGGCTGACCAGGGAAGAAGGTGGACAAAATAATGGAGAGAAAGTGGAGTTAGGTGCTCTGCTCAGGATAATATATAAATCAATCTTTGAAGATTTCCAGAAAAAGACATAAGGTTGGTGTGGAGTTCAATGAGAGGCTTAAAGAGAGTAGTCTTAACAATAAACTCTGTGCTATGTGGAATAGATCAAAGGTGGTTGTATTAAACATTCTCAGTCCAACTCAACCTGCAGTTATTTTTATGACACAGGATACAAACTTACCTTTGAGAAGCAAGGTGGGTACCCTGTTTATTTAAGACTGTACTGTTGAAAATCTGATTTAAGAATATCATCTTCCACACAAACATTTCTTAATATTCACTTGCAGTGTGTCACTGGCCAACTCAGCATCTATAGGCCTCCCCAGACTGATCTTGAACTCAGTAGCCCATTCAACCATCTCAGTAAGAGTCTGGAGACACCTATCTGCAGGCAAGTTTGGTTAAGACACATTTGCTGAAGGGAATTAGACCATATCACTTTAAATATACCCACAGACATGGCCTCCATCTTAGTATGTGGCAGAGCATTTCACATTCACTACTCTTTGGCCCCTTACTCCTGTCCTAAAAGGTCGCCCCTCAATTGGTAAAATATGTATATTCTTCTAAGTAATTCACTGAATTTATGGTCACCAATGTAAGGGTTTTAGTTAATTGCATCTAAACTCCCCAGGTGCCATGATGGGATTTAAATTCTTATCTCCAAATATCTCCAGGCCACAGGGGGTTTGCCCCGTTCTACCATCCCCCTTGAGATCCCCAAGCAGGAACAAGAAGAGAGAGCAGGCAGCTAAAGTGAGAGACTGTACTGCTCTCCATGGAGGTGGTCCCAACACTCCCGTCCTTTTAAATTGGGTGGGCTGTTAGAATACGATTTGGAAGCAGAAGGGAAAATTGAATCTATAAGCATTTTGTGAGGCTGGTTTGGAGTGCTGAGACTGTTGAATGAATCCAGCAACATTTACTTTTAAATAAAACAGTTAGAATGCACTTCAATAACACATCCATCATTCTTACACCATTTCAGAAACCCTCACGGTTAGTCATTTGCATCAGCCATGATACTGCCAGGGAGGATGACCTCAGCCCGGAAAGTAACCTAACTGTTAAACAGTCATGGGGCAAACAATCATATGCAAGGACCCCATACCCTTGTAAAATAGAAATGCTTAAGTAGTTGGGTGTATTAGAATAGGGATTCTGTCAGCTTGAATTAAATTCTGCAGTATAGACATATCGGTGTCAGTGAGAAGATAGGAACAATGCATCAAAAGAAATTCATCTTGATCTATGTCAAGTTAAAAGTAATGAGCTAAAATGGCACAGGAGTTATCACATTCAAAGAGCATGAAATTGGATCATTTTTCTTCATTAGATTTTGTTACTTGCATTTAGTATTCTTTTAAAGTATCTATTTGAACTCTCGTCCCCTTTGTTCATTTATACTTCGTTTTAATCACTCTATTTGAATTTTCAGTCATATCAATATTCACACCATCTACACATTCTTAGCACACTCCAAAACCTTCACACTTCAACTCCTCATTGTTTGTCACTGAAATGGGCAGCCACGATGAGTCATCATGACTTATATATCATACGAGTCATATATCACCCGAGACCTTGTGGGTCAGCCATTGTTAAGCAGGCAAAGAAGGAATTGGACACACTGTTTGTGTCATGTTGTATTGGAAATATAAATGTGAATTATTATTGTCAGGAAAAACATTCTCTTTTTTCTTAACCGGGATTTTAAAACAATTCATGAACTGAAAAGATAGGTGGTCAAAGAAAATGCTCCACCATGGACTTCTGGCCAACAAGTATGATATTGGTAAAACAAAGAGCCTATGCCAATCACAAGTGCATGAATGATGTGGAAGAGCTATACTAATGGATCTATTGATGGTAAAGAAGCAGAACAAAATAAGTCAGTTTTAGAATAATGTGTGTTTGGAGCAAGTAATAAATAATATCTATGACCTCAGCATGATTGTGAAGTAGGATATGACTAGTTTAAATAATAAGAATGGCCGAACCTCATCCACTCTGAGCCCTTCACTTCCTAAAGCACATATAGTAAGTCTGGACTTTACCCTAGGACTACTTGCTTATATTAGTTTTAGAAACTGTATGTTTTATTTGGTGAAGGAAAATTGATTGTGCAAGTGAAATATTTAATTTTGAAGTGCAATAGCTGTCTAACAATAGAGATTACAAGCCAAGTCGTAAAAATACCTATACATTGTTAACGCAAAATCATGTGGAAATTTCAGAGAATGCCAGGGAATGCACCCCTATTGTAAAAGGATCTCTTGACCACTGAACATACAGATAATTCAGAAAAAGACCACAGTGCATCCTGGAACCCATATCTATTCAACAACCTATCTCTATCCAATATTTAAAAATATATGACTTTTAGAATGTAAGCTTTAGTGGCAAGGACACCAGGGGATATTTACTGCTGTCTCCGGTCACCTTTGAAAGCTCAGAATACACGGCTATGGTAGACTAGCCACTTCAGTTCTGCTTTAATGATATCATTTCAAAAAACTGTATTTGTCATCACTCACAATGATGTTAAATATTACAGAATGTTCCATACTGTACACTGAATCAAAAGTACAGATTTTTATAGCATTTTCAATGTATTGTATTCAATTACACAGGTGATTTCCGATGTTAATGTACAATATGATAATATTATAACATTTATACAGTCTGACTTAGTCTAAAACATTAATCTATACATAGTACACCAAACTATTAAGCAATATCTCCCAAAGTTTCCATGGAAATCTTTCCACCTCCCACAGTTTGTCGTATTTAGATAGTGAGAAATGTTTCTGTCCTACTCTGAACACATTTTGATACTAGCCATGAGGAGATAAAATGGATAATTCAAATTACAATATAAAGTATATAACTGGCTGAAATTATATATTGCCAAGCAAAATCACTTGACAGCCTTCAGTGAAGTTGAGGTGAGGAGTTACAGGGGGTTGTTTAATAGTGAAAATAATTAGATTACATTATTAGTAAAGCAGACCTTTATTAAAATGGTATTTAAAAACAAGGCTATTCATTAGGCTTATTAGGATTTATAAACGAAGATTTATAGTGTAAAAAAAACCTATAATAGTCCCCATGGACAGATTGATAAACAAAAGACAAATATATATTTTGGTACAATGTAAACAAGATGTAATAGTATGATTTGAACATTAAATATATTATGTGGAATATTTTCTATCATTTGGTAATATATTATGACTGTAATTAATTATTTTTTCATTTACAGTAGCTTACATACATTATAGCCTTTCACTGTAAATATAACAGATTAATGGTATAAATATAATTTACCAGAAAATGTTACCACCTTGCTTGTTTGTAACACCCCCTGGGCTTTATAATTAGTTGCTTATTTGATCAGCTTTCAGAGTCCACTATGTGATGAGGAAATCTAGTCATTATTAGTGACCCAAAATGCCTCCACCATTTAGGAATGAGAGATCACTAACTGAGGCTTCTGGAGTTGTTCTCCAGAAGTGATATTTGAAAAATCACTTGTGGGATCGGACAGGTTAGATGCTGGGAGGTTTCTCCCTCAGAAGTGAATTCCCAAACCAGAGGATCTCAATGGTCAACCACTTTTTACAGGGACGAGGAGAAAAATTCTAAACTCTGAAGATTCTCTACCTTTGGAATTCTCTGCAATTCAGAAATACAGATGTTGAAAAGTGATATTGAAATATTTTTGGATAATAAGTGAACCAAGATTATGGGGAAGGTGGAGAGAGAGTATATACTATTATTGTTGTTGTTCAGGGAAGCAAGTTTGACAGGACATAGAATGAGAAGAGAAAGAAAGTGAGACAGTTCCAAGACAAGCATTTGGATTGTCTAGTGACCAGATATAAAACAAAGGCACCAGATCAAAACACTGGAAGTTTCTACCCTAAACAACTGTAGAAATGCCTTTGTGTCAGGATTTGCAGTGATTCAAGAAGGTCAGTAATAACCACATTCTACAAATAAAAGGCAAATGAGAATAGTATAAATGAATTCCTTGGCAGCATTTTATGTTCAATGTTAGAAAGATAAAAAATAAATACAATCATCTATCATCTTAGTACCTACTTCAGCAACCTGGAATCCCTCATCCAAACATCAGCTCCAGCCCATTACAAATCACAGCAAAAGCTAAGTAATCTAGTGCATAAAAGTGGTTGCATTCACTCATAAAGCCCTTTATAACAAATTAAGGTATTTTAAGCTGCATAATTTGGAAATACTCTTACTTAATAATCCAGCATTGGGAAATCTCCAGGAGTCGTTATAAGTTGTATATTGCGGATGGGAATATGGGCTCCCAGAAAAATCACCTCCTAAAATGACAGAGAGAACAAAGAGAGTGAGATGATGTAAAGATTATCAAGATAATTAGTCTGGTTGTTCTTACAATTGAAAAATACAGTAAAGTAGTTCCACATTATGAACGAAGCCATCATTAATAATCTATCTACATCTAGTCACATCATGCAATTAATATGTTTCTTAATTTTCTGGGAGCCTTTCATTAATTTCATATTTCATGTAACATCTGGACTCACTGATACAAGAAATATGCTGGAAAATAAGTTGAAATTTATTCACACAATCAAGTAACTTACTTCACTAATACGTTATTTGTTAGATCATTGCCGCAACATTTTCTGTCCCTGTCTCTCTCTCTCTCTTTCATTGTTCCCTTTCACCTACATTGCCTTTTCCGATCACAATTATGCTATTAGATAATCAAGATATGAGGGCACATAATGATTATCACCAGGTTTACTTTGTGAATTCTGGACATTAGCCCAATGCAAATAGCTTCTTCCAATTGCTCACAATCTAATTAATATCAACATGTTAGCACAAGCTAAGTAAATACGTACAATAACCAGCTAAGCCATTAAAAATCAATTCTTTGCATGGCTTAATGACTTCATTAAAATATTTGCTGTTTTCTCTTCTAATTTAACAAAGTCGGCCTCCTTTGTTCCCCAAACTTTGCCCTACACTTCGACAGACAGAAGTACAGCCATTTTCCTCAACCCCTTAGCTGTGAAAATGAGGAGATAGCAAATTGTGTTGCTGTGCATATTAATCAGCAGGCGATGGGAAATTTAAACATCAGGCTGCACTCCTGCTCAAATGATTTGAAGCAAGCCGACACTTCACAATGTGAATCCCTTCGTTCCCACTCCTCATTCTCAGGGGGATGCGCCAAGGCCTGACAGGATCAGAGTTCCAATTCTCTGTTTTTTATGCCTCAGTGGTCAGGGTGTCAGGCTCCTGCAGTACAGACCAGCGGAGAGCTGCAAGAGTCACTGAGCACCATCAGATCAGTGACAGAACCACTTGCTTCATCCAGAAATATTCTGCATATCGAGCAGGAGCCAAGCTTTGCCTGAGATATGGCAGGAGCTGAGTAAAACTGGGGCAGATCTATGCCTGCCCCTTTATGGAAATACCACAGTCCATCAGAGCTAATTCTTGACAGCTGAACTCTTCAATCATCAGCTGTGATGAGAGGCCGCAGAGAGAGAAAAAACACCTTGATTAACATCAAGCGTCAAGAATTTTAAGGGGCATCAATTCTCCTTATATCTCAGCCGCTACCTGAAATGTTTAATGATTACTGATTAATTAGCCTCCAGTGGACCCTTTGTGTTTCAGCTGTAAAATTTTCCCAATGGGTATCAGAGGTGCTGCAGTTTGTTACTTAATAGCAGCCTGTATGGCTCTTAGAAAAGAGCGTTGGCATAATCACAGCGAATCAACATGACAAACAATAAACAAAGATCCCAATTACCAGGGATGTGAAGGATCGAGTTTTGCAAGGGGTAGGAAAGGTCTTTAAGTTCCACAAATAAAGCCACTGCAGCTGAGCACTCCAGAGGAGATGTCTGAATGGCTGATAACATCCTGGCAACCGTTATTCCTTCCCCACAGACTGAACAAGAATTGATTTTAATACTCAGGCTGGAATAATCACTTCAAGTACTGTACATCCCTATCATTAAAACAAAACCATGGATATGAACCTAACCCAGCCAGGTTCACGTTGGCTTACACCTTGTCAAATTATATTCTCCTCTGAAGATAGTGGCTGCGTTACTCTGAATTTAAATAAGTACAACAATTCTGGAAAACAGCCATAAATGCAGAAAAGAATCAGGGCATCCACAGGTTGTCAGGATCTGGACAGAGGCAAGACTTTCCAATGGTTCCTATGTTGTGATCATTATGAAGGAAGTCTTCCATTCTTCGGATGGAGTCAAGACCTTGCCTTAGACTCCGCCGGAACTAGCTGAGTATTTCCAGCAGTCACTCCTTTTTATTTCATCTTGTGAACTCCCATCACTGTCTTCAAGTTAGAAAGTGTAATTATTGTACATGGGTCCTGGTTGCTTCTCACCTGGCTGTTCTTCTCACTTCCAGGCAGTACATGCAGGATCTGAAGAGCAATGAGGCAGGGGCGGCCGAGGGCACAAGATTCACGTCATGATAAGCAGCAAACTAAAGACAATTGCTCCAAATGCAAAGAGTGGAAACGTCTTCTGACAAACTGCAGACAAAGAGTATGCTAGAAACATGTTCTTTCTTTCTTTCTTGTACTAAAGTCATTACAATGGTGTCTCTGCTCATCAGTGCCTTGCTAAATAAAAGTGGATGAACACAAGAACATAAATGGGTATTGGGGCATTTAACCTATCCCACCATTCAATACGACCTTGATTGATCTTCCCCAGGCCTCATCTCCTCTGATATGCCATTTTCCCAGACCCCACCCCCCCCCAATTGCTGAATTTTCAAAAATGTATCTGACTCATCTATAAATGCCCCAGGGCTCAATGTAAAAACTAATATGCCCTTTCCTTCCTAACCACTTGCTGCACCTGCTGCTAACTTTTGAAATTTGTGCACAGGAATACCTCTGCCTTTGCTCAACTGCAATCTTTCTCGAGTGAGATAGTAGTCTGGCTTTAGATTCCAAATGCCCATGTCAAAGACACCTCTGATCCATCATTCCTGCTTAACTAGGGCCTTTTCCCCAAGGAGAGTGCTGGCTCCTATCAATCCTCTTAATTGCGCTGATGAAATACCTGAAGCCTAATTAAGCCTTCATACAATCCTCACGCAGAGGTCTAATAAAGGTTTTAAATATTAAAAGTTTAGAGGAGCTGAACAGTGAAGTATGACGACAAAGGATTACTGGAACATTGAATACTTTGCTGCGCGCAAGCTCTTGTGGCAAAGACTGTAATATTATTTTGAAGGGAATTGGCTAAGAATATAGAAGGATCTGATGAAGAGATCGGGATCAACTGGAGTAGTGATTTAAGGAGTCTGGGATAATAATTGGCATTGAAAAGCACAAGAGGGCTTCCACTGTTGTCTCAGATAAATATACAAAATCCTAAAATTCAATTTTGCCAGTCAAGAGCAAAGTGGTGATGAAGCATGAATGGGAAAACTGCTGTAATAAATGTATTAAAGCAATATATTGCCAACTCGTTTGGATTCTAACTTTCTCTTGAATGGGTTGTCTATTTCCAGGATTAATCTTGACTGTTTGTACAAAAACTTTGGTAACTTACATGTTTTTTAAAAAATCTTTATGTATCCATGCATTCATATCTTTCCTGTTTACTTATATCATTTATTATGATTGCAAATGGGGGAATTATCTCTTACACCACTCAGTTGAGCAAGAACTGCACAGCTTCATTAGATATCTGTAAGGCAGCCCAATTTTCTACCTCTGCAGAAAATCTTTACCTGGCGCTAGAGCGAGACCTATCTATTTCTCAAACTTCAAAGCAGATTTATTATCAAAGTTACAACCCTGAGATTCGTCTTCTTGCAGCCACTAATCAAAGATGAAGTCATACACACAAAGACAGAAAAACATCCAATGTGTGAAGAGCAAAGAACAAATTGTACAAACAAACTTTTCACAGAACGTGAACGGCGGAGTCCCCGGAAGTAAGCCTACAGCCGTGTGTCCAGTTCAGTGTTGCAGACGGTCCAGGAGTCTGGTGACTGTGAGCACACACTGTCACAGAGCACAGTGACAACAGCATCGGCAGTGTATTTTGTCTTTACATACTGTCACCGAGCCGGTTCATCACGGACTGAGAGTCGGTGACTGTGATCACACACTGTCACAGAGCTGGTTCATCACTGAGTGAGTGTCGGTGACTGTGATCACACACTGTCACGGAGCCGGTTCATCACTGAGTGAGTGTCGGTGACTGTGATCACACACTGTCACGGAGCCGGTTCATCACTGAGTGAGTGTCAGTGACTGTGATCACACACTGTCACAGAGCTGGTTCATCACTGAGTGAGTGTGGGTGACTGTGATCACACACTGTCACGGAGCCGGTTCATCACTGAGTGAGTGTCGGTGACTGTGTCACAGAGCCGGTTCATCACTGAGTGAGTGTCGGTGACTGTGATCACACACTGTCACCGAGCCGGTTCATCACGGACTGAGAGTCGGTGACTGTGATCACACACTGTCACGGAGCCGGTTCATCACTGAGTGAGTGTCGGTGACTGTGATCACACACTGTCACGGAGCCGGTTCAGCACTGAGTGAGTGTCGGTGACTGTGATCACACACTGTCACGCAGCCGGTTCATCACTGAGTGAGTGTCGGTGACTGTGATCACACACTGTCACCGAGCCGGTTCATCACTGAGTGAGTGTCGGTGACTGTGATCACACACTGTCACGGAGCCAGTTCATCACTGAGTGAGTGTCGGTGACTGTGATCACACACTGTCACGGAGCTGGTTCATCACTGAGTGAGTGTCGGTGACTGTGATCACACACTGTCACGGAGCTGGTTCATCACTGAGTGAGTGTCGGTGACTGTGATCACACACTGTCACGGAGCCGGTTCATCACTGAGTGAGTGTCGGTGACTGTGATCACACACTGTCACGGAGCCGGTTCATCACTGAGTGAGTGTCGGTGACTGTGATCACACACTGTCACGGAGCCGGTTCATCACTGAGTGAGTGTCGGTGACTGTGATCACACACTGTCACGGAGCCGGTTCATCACTGAGTGAGTGTCGGTGACTGTGATCACACACTGTCACGGAGCCAGTTCATCACTGAGTGAGTGTCGGTGACTGTGATCACACACTGTCACGGAGCCAGTTCATCACTGAGTGAGTGTCGGTGACTGTGATCACACACTGTCACGGAGCCGGTTCATCACTGAGTGAGTGTTGGTGACTGTGTCACGGAGCCGGTTCATCACTGAGTGAGTGTCGGTGACTGTGATCACACACTGTCACGGAGCCGGTTCATCACTGAGTGAGTGTTGGTGACTGTGTCACGGAACCAGTTCATCACTGAGTGAGTGTCGGTGACTGTGATCACACACTGTCACGGAGCCAGTTCATCACTGAGTGAGTGTCGGTGACTGTGATCACACACTGTCACGGAGCCGGTTCATCACTGAGTGAGTGTCGGTGACTGAGATCACACACTGTCCCGGAGCTGGTTCATCACTGAGTGAGTGACGGTGACTGTGATCACACACTGTCACGGAGCCGGTTCATCACTGAATGAGTGTCGGTGACTGTGATCACACACTGTCACGGAGCCGGTTCATCACTGAGCGAGTGTCGGTGACTGTGTCACAGAGCCGGTTCATCACTGAGTGAGTGTCGGTGACTGTGTCACAGAGCCGGTTCATCACTGAGTGAGTGGCGGTGACTGTGATCACACACTGTCACCGAGCCGGTTCATCACTGAGTGAGTGTCGGTGACTGTGATCACACACTGTCACGGAGCCGGTTCATCACTGAGTGAGTGTCGGTGACTGTGATCACACACTGCCACGGAGCCGGTACATCACTGAGTGAGTGTCGGTGACTGTGATCACACACTGTCACGGAGCCGGTTCATCACTGAGTGAGTGGCGGTGACTGTGATCACACACTGTCACGGAGCCAGTTCATCACTGAGTGAGTGTCGGTGACTGTGAACACACACTGTCACGGAGCCGGTTCAGCACTGAGTGAGTGTCGGTGACTGTGTCACAGAGCCGGTTCATCACTGAGTGAGTGTCGGTGACTGTGAACACACACTGTCACGGAGCCGGTTCAGCACTGAGTGAGTGTCGGTGACTGTGATCACACACTGTCACGGAGCCGGTTCATCACTGAGTGAGTGTCGGTGACTGTGATCACACACTGTCACGGAGCCGGTTCATCACTGAGAGAGTGTCGGTGACTGTGATCACACACTGTCACGGAGCCGGTTCATCACTGAGTGAGTGTCGGTGACTGTGATCACACACTGTCACGGAGACGGTTCATCACTGATTGAGTGTCGGTGACTGTGATCACACACTGTCACGGAGCCGGTTCATCACTGAATGAGTGACGGTGACTGTGCCACGGAGCCAGTACATCACTGAGTGAGTGTCGGTGACTGTGATCACACACTGTCACGGAGCCGGTTCATCACTGATTGAGTGTCGGTGACTGTGATCACACACTGTCACGGAGCCGGTTCATCACTGAGTGAGTGTCGGTGACTGTGTCACAGAGCCGGTTCATCACTGAGTGAGTGTTTGTGACTGTGATCACACACTGTCACGGAGCCGGTTCATCACTGAGTGAGTGTCGGTGACTGTGTCACGGAGCCGGTTCATCACTGACTGAGTGTCAGTGACTGTGATCACACACTGTCACGGAGCCAGTTCATCACTGAGTGAGTGTCAGTGACTGTGATCACACACTGTCACGGAGCCGGTTCATCACTGAGTGAGTGTCGGTGACTGTGATCACACACTGTCACGGAGCCGGTTCATCACTGAATGAGTGTCGGTGACTGTGATCACACACTGTCACGGAGCCGGTTCATCACTGAGTGAGTGTCGGTGACTGTGATCACACACTGTCACGGAGACGGTTCATCACTGAGTGAGTGTCGGTGACTGTGATCACACACTGTCACGGAGCCGGTTCATCACTGAGTGAGTGTCGGTGACTGTGTCACAGAGCCGGTTCATCACTGAGTGAGTGTCGGTGACTGTGTCACAGAGCCGGTTCATCACTGAGTGAGTGGCGGTGACTGTGATCACACACTGTCACGGAGCCGGTTCATCACTGAGTGAGTGTCGGTGACTGTGATCACACACTGCCACGGAGCCGGTACATCACTGAGTGAGTGTCGGTGACTGTGATCACACACTGTCACGGAGCCGGTTCATCACTGAGTGAGTGGCGGTGACTGTGATCACACACTGTCACGGAGCCGGTTCATCACTGAGTGAGTGTCGGTGACTGTGATCACACACTGTCACGGAGCCAGTTCATCACTGAGTGAGTGTCGGTGACTGTGAACACACACTGTCACGGAGCCGGTTCAGCACTGAGTGAGTGTCGGTGACTGTGTCACAGAGCCGGTTCATCACTGAGTGAGTGTCGGTGACTGTGAACACACACTGTCACGGAGCCGGTTCAGCACTGAGTGAGTGTCGGTGACTGTGATCACACACTGTCACGGAGCCGGTTCATCACTGAGTGAGTGTCGGTGACTGTGATCACACACTGTCACGGAGCCGGTTCATCACTGAGAGAGTGTCGGTGACTGTGATCACACACTGTCACGGAGCCGGTTCATCACTGAGTGAGTGTCGGTGACTGTGATCACACACTGTCACGGAGACGGTTCATCACTGATTGAGTGTCGGTGACTGTGATCACACACTGTCACGGAGCCGGTTCATCACTGAATGAGTGACGGTGACTGTGCCACGGAGCCAGTACATCACTGAGTGAGTGTCGGTGACTGTGATCACACACTGTCACGGAGCCGGTTCATCACTGAGTGAGTGTCGGTGACTGTGTCACAGAGCCGGTTCATCACTGAGTGAGTGTTTGTGACTGTGATCACACACTGTCACGGAGCCGGTTCATCACTGAGTGAGTGTCGGTGACTGTGTCACGGAGCCGGTTCATCACTGACTGAGTGTCAGTGACTGTGATCACACACTGTCACGGAGCCAGTTCATCACTGAGTGAGTGTCAGTGACTGTGATCACACACTGTCACGGAGCCGGTTCATCACTGAGTGAGTGTCGGTGACTGTGATCACACACTGTCACGGAGCCGGTTCATCACTGAATGAGTGTCGGTGACTGTGATCACACACTGTCACGGAGCCGGTTCATCACTGAGTGAGTGTCGGTGACTGTGATCACACACTGTCCCGGAGCCGGTTCATCACTGAGTGAGTGTCGGTGACTGTGATCACACACTGTCACGGAGACGGTTCATCACTGAGTGAGTGTCGGTGACTGTGATCACACACTGTCACGGAGCCGGTTCATCACTGAGTGAGTGTCGGTGACTGTGTCACAGAGCCGGTTCATCACTGAGTGAGTGTCGGTGACTGTGTCACAGAGCCGGTACATCACTGAGTGAGTGTCGGTGACTGTGATCACACACTGTCACGGAGCCGGTTCATCACTGAGTGAGTGTCGGTGACTGTGATCACACACTGTCACGGAGCCGGTTCATCACTGAGTGAGTGTCGGTGACTGTGATCACACACTGTCACGGAGCCAGTTCATCACTGAGTGAGTGTCGGTGACTGTGATCACACACTGTCACGGAGCCAGTTCATCACTGAGTGAGTGTCGGTGACTGTGATCACACACTGTCACGGAGCCGGTTCATCACTGAGTGAGTGTTGGTGACTGTGTCACGGAGCCGGTTCATCACTGAGTGAGTGTCGGTGACTGTGATCACACACTGTCACGGAGCCGGTTCATCACTGAGTGAGTGTTGGTGACTGTGTCACGGAACCAGTTCATCACTGAGTGAGTGTCGGTGACTGTGATCACACACTGTCACGGAGCCAGTTCATCACTGAGTGAGTGTCGGTGACTGTGATCACACACTGTCACGGAGCCGGTTCATCACTGAGTGAGTGTCGGTGACTGAGATCACACACTGTCCCGGAGCTGGTTCATCACTGAGTGAGTGACGGTGACTGTGATCACACACTGTCACGGAGCCGGTTCATCACTGAATGAGTGTCGGTGACTGTGATCACACACTGTCACGGAGCCGGTTCATCACTGAGCGAGTGTCGGTGACTGTGTCACAGAGCCGGTTCATCACTGAGTGAGTGTCGGTGACTGTGTCACAGAGCCGGTTCATCACTGAGTGAGTGGCGGTGACTGTGATCACACACTGTCACCGAGCCGGTTCATCACTGAGTGAGTGTCGGTGACTGTGATCACACACTGTCACAGAGCCGGTTCAGTACTGAGCGAGTGTCGGTGACTGTGATCACACACTGTCACGGAGCCGGTTCATCACTGAGTGAGTGTCAGTGACTGTGATCACACACTGTCACAGAGCCGGTTCATCACTGAGTGAGTGTCGGTGACTGTGATCACACACTGTCACGGAGCCGGTTCATCACTGAGTGAGTGTCGGTGACTGTGATCACACACTGTCACGGAGCCGGTTCATCACTGAGTGAGTGTCGGTGACTGTGATCACACACTGTCACGGAGCCAGTTCATCACTGAGTGAGTGTCGGTGACTGTGATCACACACTGTCACGGAGCCAGTTCATCACTGAGTGAGTGTCAGTGACTGTGATCACACACTGTCACGGAGCTGGTTCATCACTGAGTGAGTGTCGGTGACTGTGATCACACACTGTCACGGAGCCGGTTCATCACTGAGTGAGTGTCGGTGACTGTGATCACACACTGTCACGGAGCTGGTTCATCACTGAGTGAGTGTCGGTGACTGTGATCACACACTGTCACGGAGCCAGTTCATCACTGAGTGAGTGTCAGTGACTGTGATCACACACTGTCACGGAGCCGGTTCATCACTGAGTGAGTGTCGGTGACTGTGATCACACACTGTCACGCAGCCGGTTCATCACTGAGTGAGTGTCGGTGACTGTGATCACACACTGTCACGGAGCCGGTTCATCACTGAGTGAGTGTCGGTGACTGTGATCACACACTGTCACGGAGCCAGTTCATCACTGAGTGAGTGTCAGTGACTGTGATCACACACTGTCACGGAGACGGTTCATCACTGAGTGAGTGTCGGTGACTGTGATCACACACTGTCACGGAGCCAGTTCATCACTGAGTGAGTGTCAGTGACTGTGATCACACACTGTCACGGAGACGGTTCATCACTGAGTGAGTGTCGGTGACTGTGATCACACACTGTCACGGAGCCGGTTCATCACTGAGTGAGTGTCGGTGACTGTGATCACACACTGTCACGGAGCCGGTTCATCAGTGAGTGAGTGTCGGTGACTGTGATCACACACTGTCACGGAGCCGGTTCATCACTGAGTGAGTGTCGGTGACTGTGATCACACACTGTCACAGAGCCGGTTCAGTACTGAGCGAGTGTCGGTGACTGTGATCACACACTGTCACGGAGCCGGTTCATCACTGAGTGAGTGTCGGTGACTGTGATCACACACTGTCACGGAGCCGGTTCATCACTGAATGAGTGACGGTGACTGTGCCACGGAGCCGGTACATCACTGAGAGAGTGTCGGTGACTGTGAGCACACACTGTCACGGAGCCGGTTCATCACTGATTGAGTGTCGGTGACTGTGATCACACACTGTCACGGAGCCGGTTCATCACTGAGTGAGTGTCGGTGACTGTGTCACAGAGCCGGTTCATCACTGAGTGAGTGTTTGTGACTGTGATCACACACTGTCACGGAGCCGGTTCATCACTGAGTGAGTGTCGGTGACTGTGTCACGGAGCCGGTTCATCACTGACTGAGTGTCAGTGACTGTGATCACACACTGTCACGGAGCCGGTTCATCACTGAGTGAGTGTCGGTGACTGTGTCACGGAGCCGGTTCATCACTGAGTGAGTGTCGGTGACTGTGATCACACACTGTCACGGAGCCGGTTCATCACTAAGTGAGTGTCGGTGACTGTGATCACACACTGTCACAGAGCCGGTTCAGTACTGAGCGAGTGTCGGTGACTGTGATCACACACTGTCACGGAGCCGGTTCATCACTGAGTGAGTGTCAGTGACTGTGATCACACACTGTCACAGAGCCGGTTCATCACTGAGTGAGTGTCGGTGACTGTGATCACACACTGTCACGGAGCCAGTTCATCACTGAGTGAGTGTCGGTGACTGTGATCACACACTGTCACGGAGCCGGTTCATCACTGAGTGAGTGTCGGTGACTGTGATCACACACTGTCACGGAGCCAGTTCATCACTGAGTGAGTGTCGGTGACTGTGATCACACACTGTCACGGAGCCAGTTCATCACTGAGTGAGTGTCAGTGACTGTGATCACACACTGTCACGGAGCCGGTTCATCACTGAGTGAGTGTCAGTGACTGTGATCACACACTGTCACGGAGCCGGTTCATCACTGAGTGAGTGTCAGTGACTGTGATCACACACTGTCACGGAGCCGGTTCAGCACTGAGTGAGTGTCGGTGACTGTGATCACACACTGTCACGGAGCCGGTTCATCACTGAGTGAGTGTCAGTGACTGTGATCACACACTGTCACGGAGCCGGTTCATCACTGAGTGAGTGTCTGTGACTGTGATCACACACTGTCACGGAGCCGGTTCATCACTGAGTGAGTGTCGGTGACTGTGTCACGGAGCCGGTTCATCACTGAGTGAGTGTCGGTGACTGTGATCACACACTGTCACGGAGCCGGTTCATCACTGAGTGAGTGTCGGTGACTGTGTCACGGAGCCGGTTCATCACTGAGTGAGTGTCGGTGACTGTGTCACGGAGCCGGTTCAGCACTGAGTGAGTGTCGGTGACTGTGATCACACACTGTCCCGGAGCCGGTTCATCACTGAGTGAGTGTCGGTGACTGTGATCACACACTGCCACAGAGCCGGTACATCACTGAGTGAGTGTCGGTGACTGTGATCACACACTGTCACGGAGCCGGTTCATCACTGAGTGAGTGTCGGTGACTGTGTCACGGAGCCGGTTCATCACTGAGTGAGTGTCGGTGACTGTGATCACACACTGTCACGGAGCTGGTTCATCACTGAGTGAGTGTCGGTGACTGTGATCACACACTGTCACGGAGCCGGTTCATCACTGAGTGAGTGTCGGTGACTGTGATCACACACTGTCACGGAGCCAGTTCATCACTGAGGCAAGTAAAGCCCCCCAGAGTAGTGAGCTGAACACCGGTTTCTCCTCTGGCCTTTTCCTCAACTCTTTTATCTTTTTAATCTGGCTCAGCACTTAAAATGGCCAAGTATCAGTTCATTATCTGCTTTCCAGCCTGGGCCTCGCTGTGTCAGTCCATCCCAAAGACCTAGTCTGGCCCCAAGTCAGCTCCAGCAATGGCGTCTGCATTCTCAGGAGTGCAGTCCACTGATTATATCATGATATCACAAAAACCCGGTAGTACAGATGGTTCAAAAGCACATCCAGGTTTGAAATTAATTGAATTACTTATTGCATTATATTGTAAACCATCATGATGGGAGTTTTATACAGGCCTGCAAACAGTAGGAAAAATATACACTACAAATTACAACAGGAAATTGAAAAGACACGTCAAAAGGGCAATATTATGACAGTCACAGGTAGATTGGGAAAATCAAGTCGGTGCTGGATTCCAAGAGGGGGATTTTGTAGAATGCCTACAAGATGGCTTCTTAGAGCAGCTGATGGTTGAACCCACTGGGGATCAGCTCTTCTGGATTGGGTGTTGTGCAATGAACCAAAATTGATTAGAGAGCTTAGGGTAAAGGAACTCTTAGGGATCAATGATCATTATATGATAGAATTCACCCTGCAAACTGAGAGAGAGAAGCTAAAGTCAGATGTATCGGTACAGTGGAGTAAGGTGAATTACAGGGGAATGGGAGAGGAACTGGCCAAAGTTGATTGGAAGGGGCCACTAGTAAGGATGACAGCAGAGCAGCAATGGCTGGAATTTTGGGAACAATTCAGAAGGCACAGGATAGATACAACTAAAGAAGCAAAAGTATTCTAAAGACAAGATGATGCAACTGTGGCTGACAAGGGATGTCAAAGCCAACATAAAAGCCAAAGGATACCAAAAGATTCCTCAGATATATAAAGAGTAAAAGAGAGGCAAGAGTGGATATTGGACCACTGGAAGATGTTGCTGGAGAGGGAGCAATGGGGGACAAGGAAATGGTGGATGAACTGAATAAGTATTTTGCATTAGTCTTCACTGTGGGAGACACTAGCACTATGCCGAATGTTCAAGCATGTCAGGGGGCAGAAGTGAGTGAGGTTGTTGTTACTAGGAAGAAGACGCTTGAGAAGCTGAAAGGTCTGGAGGTAGATAAGTCACCTAGACCAGATGGACTACACCCAAGGTTCTGGAAGAGGAGGCTGCAGAGATTATAGAGGCATTAGTAATGATCTTTCAGGAATCACTAGGTTCTGGAATGGTTCTGGAAGACTGGAAAATTACACATGTCATTCTCCTCTTCAAGAAGGAAGAGAGGCAGAGGAAAGAAAATTATAGGCCAGTTAGTCTGACCTCAGTGGTTGGGAAGTTGTTGGAATCAATTTTTAAGTATGAGGTTTTGGGGTACTTGAAGGAACATGATAAAATAGGCCGGAGTCAACATGGTTTCCTTAAGCAAAAATCTTGCCTGCCATATCATTTGGAATTCTTTGAGGAGATAACAAGCAAGATAGACAAAGAAAGGTCAGTGGATGTTATATACTTGGATTTTCAAAAGGCCTTTGACGAAGTGCTGCTCATGATCCCATGGTATTAAAGGAATGACACTAGAATGGATAAAAGATTGGCTGATTGGCAGGAGACAAAGAAATGAGAATAAAGGGGGCCTTTTCTGATTGGCTGCCAGTAACTAGTGAAGTTCCTCAGGGATTGGTGTTGGGACTGCTTCATTTTACCTGAAATGTCAATGATTGAATGATGGAATTGATGGCTTTGTGGATGATACAAAGACAGGTGGAGGGGCAGGTAGTGTTGAGAAAGCAGGAAGGCTGCAGAAGGACTTTAACATATTAGGAGAATAGGCAAGGAAGTGGAAGATGGAATATAGTGTTGGGAAGTGCAGTCTGGTAGAAGGAATAGTAACATAGATGGGGAGAACATTCCAAAAATCCGAGGTGCAAAGGGGCTTGGGAGTCCTCGCGCAGGATTTCCTAAAGGTTAACTTCAGGTTGGGTCAATGGAGAGCAAAGTGAAAGGAATGTTAGTATTCATTTCAAGAGGACTGAAATATAAAAGCAAGGATGTAATGTTAGGGCTCTATATGGTGTTGGTGGGGCCTCACTTGGCCTATTGTGAGCAGCTTTGGGTCCCTTATCTAAGAAAGAATGTGCTGACATTGAAGAGGGTCCAAAGGAGGTTCACAAAAATGATTCTGAGATTGAAAGGCTTATCATATGAGGAGCGTTTGATGGCTCTGGGCCTGTTCTCACAGGAATTCAGAAGAATTAGGGGAGATTATTGAAACTTTTCAATAATTATTGATTATTGAAAGGCTTCAATAGAATAGATGTGGAGAGGACATCTAGGACCAGAGGGCACAGCCTCAGAATAAAGGGACGTCCATTTAGAATGGGGATGAGGAGGAATTTCTTTAGCCAGAGAGTGGGGAATCTCTTGAATTCATTGCCACAGGCTGCTATGGAAGCCAGGTCACTGGGTATATTTAAGGAAAAGGTTAATAGGTTCTTGATTAGTCAGGACACGGAGGGTTACAGGAGGTTGGTGCAGAGTGAGAAATTGATCAGCCATGATGAAATGATGATGCAGACTCGATGGGCCAAGTCGGTTAATTCCTCTCTTATGTCTTTTGATCTTATTATTTTACCTATAATTATTTGTGCTAATGTTTGCCAAGGCTCACAAAATTACCCTGCAACAAATGAGTTTAAGAGTTTGCTTCCTTTAAGAAACATTCAAGATGGCCACTACTTTGCTCGGTATCAGTGGGAAGCCAGTCACCTTACATGGGCTGAGTCTCTTTTCTCTTGGGAAAAGGAAAAGGTAGCTGAAAGGTGCCTGCAAAGTAGGCCTAAATTCTGTATCAACTGGCTAAACCAAACACAAGTCTCTGTGCATCAGATATTCCAGGTATCTCTTGTAATAATCTCCATAAAATAAGATCTTTCAAAGCCATATATGTGGTCCATTATTATAAGGAACAATTGTAACAAGTTAGATATTCAGTTACCCGAAGCGGAGGTCTGAGCAACGAAGGAGAATTCTAAGGTTCCCAGTAGATTAAAATGGTCATCCTGCAATTTCCTATTGCATATTCTGATTATAGCATAGTCATAGTGCACTTCATACATTTTAAAATATAAGTTCATAGGTCCGCAGGGGCTGAACATGTTTGAAATTTACATAAAGACTTTAGGCAATAGAATCAATGTGTGCCTGTATAAAGCAGATCAAATGGAAAGCGGAGCATCACCAGGATATCTACCAGGATTAAACCCTCAAGAGGACAAAATAAAATAAACCTCAATTCAATTTAATTTAACTTAATTTCTTACTTTAACAATTTCACTTTACATATGAATTAATTAAAACCATTCCAAATCTGTGTAAAATATCTTAAATGGGAAATAGAATGAAATATTTAATGTATTTCAGATGGAATCTATTACAAACAACGAATAAGTGCATTCATGTTGTTGGCCATGTCAAGTCTTTCCTTAATCATAAAAGCAGTAAATCTATTTCTGTTGCATCTATCTCTGTTATACAGAATTAACAAAAATTAATAGCAGCAAGACACTGTACAAAAGCAAGGATAACTTCTTCAAAGCTATTAAATAACACAAATGGTTTTGGTGTCAACTATGGCTTAGTACTAGCAGCCTCATTACTGAGTCAACAGGTTGTAGGTTCTGAGGCCCGACTTCATAAACCAGCCTCACACTCCAATACAGTATTGAATGAGTTCAGTACCACTTGTGGTGGTGTTTCTGGTGGTACTAAATGCAAACTGTGGTGCCGGTTATCAGTTCAGATGGATGAAAGTGATCCATTGATGTAATTTCATTGTGAAAATTCCACTGGCAGACTGTGCAGACCAACATTTATTCTTTAAAATATCATAATTCAAACAAATTATCTGATCATCATCTCTTTAATCATGTGCCTTTTGAAGTGTGTATATTTGCAGTTCCGTTTCTAACATTCACCAAAATGCATATCTATTTAGTTGCTATAAGAGACCATTAATTTCTAAGGGACCTAATCAGTTTTGGAAGGTTTGTAAGTCAATACACTTTGTTTAATTCACTGATGCTTTACAGAGAGCAGCCACACTTCTAATTTGGCAATTGCAAAAGATTTTGTTTACACAGGTCACCTCTCCTGCGTTTCCAGTAACATTGGGTGTCACAGTATTCTGAGTCTATACAAGCACATGAAGAATTTGAGGCCAAATGATTCTACAGTTGGGTTGAATATGTGACTTGGGGAAGGTTTGAGCTGCTCTCTATTTTCTGAAATAGATTGTTTTTCAATATTTGCATGTGCTTTATTATAAAGATGAATATAATTTTGATTAACTGAATTATTTCCCATTAAAAAAATCAATTAACATCACTGATTTTAATCAGTAACATTGGAAAATAATTGCTTATTTCTTATTGAAGAACCTCTAGCTGGAATATTCAACCAGATGAATATTTTTGTACCACTGTTCAAAGAATAATGAAGGCAAGAATATTCATGCAAAACTCCCTGTTGTAACCTTTTATGGGCTGGATTATTTTAGGATGATCTTTAGGGAACTCCCTAAATCTTTTCTGTGCCAGGGACCTATAGCTCAGTTCCTTGGAAAGCAGTGCTGAGGTTTGTAACCCCATTGTACTTTAATTTTAAAATTACATTCTGATATTGCCTCGTCCCAGGAAAGAACTATGCCAGTATCTGGTTCAAAAGAGATTTCAGTGCTAAAATGAGTCAACAAAAGGAAGGATAACTTCGGATATACGGTGTGTCTTCAGGAGTATTTTCCAGCTGCCACCTCCAAGTTAGACCTGGTGTTGATGGCCAGGCCAGAGTAGAGAGGGGGTTAATTTGATGTTGTGGGCACTAGCACTTCAGAAGCTCAGTGGAACACTTGTCTTGGTGATGCACAAGCTTAGATTAAACTATCTGCCAACAAATGGAAGGAATGGACATTTCTATCATCTCCCTTCTTCTAATATCAGTGAGCATCACTAATTAAAATAAAATCTGACTAAATAATCTGCCCTCTCTATACTTCCACTGGAGAAAATAGAATGTAATACCAGAGCAAATGCATTTAATAAACAGAAGAACCCTTGAGAAATGTCCCCGGACTCCAAATCAGCTCCACAGCTACACAGTGTATCATTAACAATCTCATGGCATTAATATTCCATAAATGAGTGATGAGTCTTACATTCAGGTGGGCATACCTTGCTGTGAAGTAATTGTTCCATTCTTGGCCTGCAGTCGCATCTATGAAAATTTAATGCTCCCCCCCAACACATTTATGAAATATTTCAGATAGTAATTGCAAAAATAAAAAATAATTACTTCCTAGAATTTATCACCTCTTATTTTCAAAAAACTACACTTGTAGGCAGTCAAATTAAATTACATATAGTTTGAATAAAGTACTAACATTCCTATGGGGAGCCAAAGAAAGAAAACAGGAATATGCTTTCCATGTTGTATTCTGAAATTCTCTTCCACCTCTTGTCTGGTTTTAGCAGAGAATAACAGCATGCAGGCCAATACTTCCTTGCCATATCATTTATCTTTTCACAGAGGTGAAATTAAACTAGTTTACACCATCATCCGAGGCTGTAGGTCACTCTCCACTATTTCTTCAGAGCTGAGATTGATTTCTCTTAGGTAAGGGTTTCAAGGCAACAATGGATAAATTGGGTTGAAGTTCAGACCAGTCGTGATCAATTAGAATGGAAGAACAGACTTCAGAGAGTGAATGACCTCCATTTGTTCCTCTTGTACCTACAGAACTTCCAACCTAAACCAAGCCGGGGATGGACTATCACTGTAGCACAAGTGACTAAAGTACATAATTTGGTCCATATTCCAGATCATGACTGTACCTATTTGCAAGTAATTTCACAATAATGGAAACTCTCCCACTCCTATTTGCAGGGTGGGTGAGTAAAAGTGGGGGGAGGGGCTCCAGCACTCGTCTCTCTGAGACTGGAGGTTGTAGCTTCAAGATACATAAGAACTTCGGCTGCCATGTTAACAGGGTACTGCAGCATTATTAGAATGGATGAAGCATCACACCGGGATACATCTGCTGTAATGACACCATGGTGAATATATGAGGGAAGGTACAAGAATTATCCAAAGTTCACTGGCCAATAGTCCAGGACATCTCTATGGTTGTGAAAGACACTATATAAATGGAAGTCATTTATAAAGGGCAAGTTGGGAAAGATCACACTGGTGTTGACCAGAGCATATGAGTAAATTATTATTAACTACCAGCTGCTAAAATTGCATGCTGTCAGCACAGTTATAATTAGATAAGTAGTGGATGGGTATAATTCAATTGTCCAGTATAAACATTGTTCACCTCAATGAGCATAATTCTGGAAATTTAATCTTGATCAAGTAGTTAGAATTTTCAAGCTTGTGATGTATTGATGTGGCAAATCCTTGCATTTACCCCGGAGCTCTCAATGCCAACTCAAATGTGTGAAACATGATAAAGAGATAGTGGTGATAGAGGCTCCAAGTTATAAACTCAGCATTCCGGTGTTAACCTTCCTTCCTTGCATCATTCAAAGCCCCCTTTCCCCAGTCCCATCAATCCACAACACAAAAGTGTGTGTTGGTGCACAAGGTCTGCAGGTAGAGTGACAAGACCACAGGCAGAGTGACAAGACCGCGGGTAGAGTGGCAAGACCGCGGGTAGAGTGGCAAGACCGCGGGTAGAGTGAGAAGACCACGGGTAGAGTGGCAAGACCGCGGGTAGAGTGAGAAGACCGCAAGTAGAGTGAGAAGACCGCAGGTAGAGTGGCAAGACCGCGGGTAGAGTGGCAAGACCGCGGGTAGAGTGGCAAGACCGCGGGTAGAGTGAGAAGACCGCGGGTAGAGTGGCAAGACCGCGGGTAGAGTGGCAAGACCGCGGGTAGAGTGGCAAGACCGCGGGTAGAGTGAGAAGACCACGGGTAGAGTGGCAAGACCACGGGTAGAGTGAGAAGACCGCAAGTAGAGTGAGAAGACCGCGGGTAGAGTGGCAAGACCGCGGGTAGAGTGGCAAGACCGCGGGTAGAGTGGCAAGACCGCGGGTAGAGTGAGAAGACCACGGGTAGAGTGGCAAGACCGCGGGTAGAGTGAGAAGACCGCAAGTAGAGTGAGAAGACCACGGGTAGAGTGGCAAGACCGCGGGTAGAGTGGCAAGACCGCGGGTAGAGTGGCAAGACCGCGGGTAGAGTGAGAAGACCGCGGGTAGAGTGGCAAGACCGCGGGTAGAGTGGCAAGACCGCAGGTAAAGTGGCAAGACCGCGGGTAGAGTGAGAAGACCGCGGGTAGAGTGGCAAGACCGCGGGTAGAGTGGCAAGACCGCGGGTAGAGTGAGAAGACCGCGGGTAGAGTGGCAAGACCGCGGGTAGAGTGAGAAAACCGTGGGTAGAGTGGCAAGACCGCAGGTAGAGTGGCAAGACAGCGGGTAGAGTGGCAAGACCGCGGGTAGAGTGGCAAGACAGCGGGTAGAGTGGCAAGACCGCGGGTAGAGTGGCAAGACAGCGGGTAGAGTGGCAAGACCGCGGGTAGAGTGAGAAGACCACGGGTAGAGTGGCAAGACCGCGGGTAGAGTGAGAAGACCGCAAGTAGAGTGAGAAGACCACGGGTAGAGTGGCAAGACCGCGGGTAGAGTGGCAAGACCGCGGGTAGAGTGGCAAGACCGCGGGTAGAGTGAGAAGACCGCGGGTAGAGTGGCAAGACCGCGGGTAGAGTGGCAAGACCGCGGGTAAAGTGGCAAGACCGCGGGTAGAGTGAGAAGACCGCGGGTAGAGTGGCAAGACCGCGGGTAGAGTGGCAAGACCGCGGGTAGAGTGAGAAGACCGCGGGTAGAGTGGCAAGACCGCGGGTAGAGTGAGAAAACCGTGGGTAGAGTGGCAAGACCGCAGGTAGAGTGGCAAGACAGCGGGTAGAGTGGCAAGACCGCGGGTAGAGTGGCAAGACAGCGGGTAGAGTGGCAAGACCGCGGGTAGAGTGGCAAGACAGCGGGTAGAGTGGCAAGACCGCGGGTAGAGTGGCAAGACCGCGGGTAGAGTGGCAAGACCGCGGATAGAGTGACAACACCGCAGGTTGAATGGCAAGACCGCGGGTAGAGTGACAAGACTGTGGGTAGAGTGGCAAGACCGTGGGTAGAGTGGCAAGACCGCGGGTAGAGTGGCAAGACCGCGGGTAGAATGGCAAGACCGCAGGTAGAGTGACAAGACCGCGGGTAGACAGACAATTGGTAAGTGTACAGGCAATAGAAGCTAATGTGGTATTAAGGTGCAGGAGTATCCAATAGGACATCCATAGAGATATCAAGCAAGTGAATGAGCTACCCAGCAGCAAGGGATTAAACAAAATTAACCAATTGATGGTGCTGTCCATTTTCTCTAATGAAAAGTCCTCAGCAGATGTACATGTTTACAGTTGCTGATCGAATGCATTAGTATATGGCCAAGCTCTTTACAACTGGCTCTTTGAAAACATGAATGAAATAACTTTAAATTGGAGTATGACTCCTGTCAGAGCTTGTACTTGCAAAATATTTCTGAGGATGGATGATTAATATATATTGTCAGCAGCAAATCTGGACCTGATTGATTGGTAAACCTTGCAACAAGTATAGCTGGACAGCAAACACCTGAAACTGGGCTGCACAATATGACTGGAGTTGAGGTATCATTTTTCCAGTTCATGGAAAGATTGTGAATAAACTTTACCCTGACAGCCATACTGTTCTCTGAGTAGGATCATATTCAAATATCAAACAGGGAAAATTAATTTGCAGCATTTTTGTGCAGTAACACATTGATTTCACTGATTATCAACACTTTTTCTATACTCACTATGATGACTTTGATTGCAGGCTCCATTTGCAAACTCCAATTTGTTTAATGTCCTTTGATTTCACAAGGCAATGATTTTGCTTTTTCAATACTAGTATGTATACAGAACGGAAGTTGAAAGCCCCACTGTTTCCCATTGGGCTTCCATTCCAATTCTACACACTTTCTCTTTCTCTACACAAATTTAGGAACATGAGGCAAGGATAGGCCATTCTACAAGATCATGGCCAATCTTTCCTGGAATTAACCTTTGGTTCTATTAATATTTAAATATTTAAGTGTAGCTAAATCTGCTAACCTTTACACTTAAAAAGCAAAAACTCAGGGGTAATAGTAGACACTTAGAGTCAGAAAGGGTTTATGATACCCAACAACTTGTAATCAGCTTTAAGTTCCATTATAAGGCTGGACCTGGAGTTTGCTAGTCATCAGAATATTTAACCCAATGTGTTTCAATAATCAATCACAATTAGCTCTGCAGGTAATCTTTGTACATGTGCACTATTGAAACTAACAGCTCCCCTGGCCACAACGTGTACACATAATTTAAACTAACACAACCTACACTCTTTTAAAAGTAGCAAGGGTGTTAAAATGAAATATGAAGATAAGCTAGCTAATAATATAGAAGAGAACACCAAAAAATGTTTCAGATATATAAAAAGCAAAGGAATAGCAAGAATGGACATTGGACCACCGGAAAATGATGCTGGAGAAGAAGTAATGGGGAACAAAGAAATGGTGGATGAACTTAATAAGTATTTTGCACCTGTCTTCACTGTGAAAGACACCAGCAACATGCCAGAAATTCATGAGTGGCATGGGAAAGAAGTGAGTGCAGTCACTATTACTAAGAAGAAGGTGGTTGGGAAGCTGAAAGTTCTGAAGGTAGATAAGTTATGTGGACCAGACAGACTACACCTCAGTGATCTGAAAGAGGTAACTGTAAAAATTATGGAAGCAGCACACACAAAATGCTGGAGGAACTCAGCAGGCCAGGCAGCATCTGGAGCAAAAAGAACAATCGACGTTTTGGGCCGAAACCTTTCGGCAGGACTGGAGAAAAAAAGCTGAGGAGTAGATTTGAAAGGTTGGGGGGAGGGGAGAGAGAAATGCCAGGCGATAGGTGAAGCTTGGAGGGGGAGGGATGAGGCAAAAAGCTAGGAAGTTGATTGGTGAAAGAGACAGAAGGCCATGGGAGAAAGAAGAAAGGGTGGTGGGGGGAAGACGGAGCGTAGATGCTTGGCGAACAGGTCTCCCAGTCTATGTT
The DNA here is from genome assembly GCF_030144855.1 of Hypanus sabinus. NCBI lineage: Eukaryota > Metazoa > Chordata > Chondrichthyes > Myliobatiformes > Dasyatidae > Hypanus > Hypanus sabinus. The sequence goes on from NC_082710.1 coordinate 64,782,865, forward strand.
GGACCTCACCAATACACAAGGGACCTCACTGGGGGCACCGGACATCTACGCTCCAACCGTCAGAACAAGCAGGATCTCCCAGCGACCACCCATTTTAGTTCCATTTGCCATTCCCATTCCGATATGGCCTCCTACACTGTTGGGATAAGGCCACACTTAGGTTGGAGGAACAACACCTTATATTCCATTTGGGGAGCCTCCAACCTGATGCCATGAACATCAATTTCTCAAATTTCCTGTAATGCCTCCACCCCACCCACCTTCACCATTTCCCATCCCCTTGTCCCTCTCTCATGTTATCTCGTTGTCCGCCCATCACCTCCCTCTGGTGCTCCTACCCCAACCCCCTTCTTCTTTATTGGCCTTCCATCTCTTTCAACAATCAACTTCCTAGCTCTTGGCTTCATCCCTCCCCCTCCAAGTTTCACTATCACCTGGCATTTCTCTCTCCCCTCCCCACCTTTTCAACTCAGCTTTTCTCCTCCAGTCCTACTGAAGGGATTCGGCTCAAAACGTCGACTGTACTTTTTTCCATAGATGCTGCCTGGTCTGCTGCGTTCCTCCAGCATTTTGTGTGTTGCTCGGATTTCCAGCATCTGCAGATTTACTCTTGTTTGAAGATCATGACTAATGCCTCCACAATCTTCAAGAATCATGAATTCTAGATTCTAGAATGGTTCCAAAGGACTGGAAAGTTACAAATGTCACTCCACTCTTCAAGGGCAACAAAAATCAGGAAAGTATAGGCCAGTTAGCCTGACTTTAGTGGCTGGTAATGTTGACCAGAAAAAATTCCAATCTACAAATTGGTGAACAGGAATGAAGCAAGGGTGGTGGAAATAAGACAAAGCAAAAGTTTTTGTTCTTACCATGCAGTAGCAGGAATGGAAGGGGCCATTTTGTGAGACTGTTCTTGCAGCCACCATTTTGGTAAACTGATTCTTGATCAGGGATAACTTAATCAGAGCAATTGAACGTGGGCACAAGGAGTTTCTGCTGATGATCTGCTAAACCTGAGACCATTCTCTGAAAAAAAAGCTATTTATTATGTAGAAGAAACAGCCAGTGACCTGGTTGTCTGGGTTTGGTGTTTGGCTGACCTAGCTGGACTGGTTTGAGCCAGTCTGTGTTGGACAGAACAAAATTCATTATTCCTAGATCACAATGCTAGAGGAAACAGCCATAAAGCAACACACACACACACACACACACACACACACAGCAGGTCAGACAGTGTCTATAGAAATGAATAAACAGTCAACGTTTCAGATTGAGACCTTTCTTCAGGACTGGAAATGAAGGGGGAGGACACCAGAATAAAAAGGTGATAGGTGAAGTCATGTGGGTAGAAGAAGAAGAAGAAATCTGCTAGTAGAGGAGAAAGGGAAGGAGGAGGGGACCCAGGAGGATGTGTTGGGCAGGTGAGAAGAGGAAAGAGGCCAGAGTGCAGAATTGAAGAAGAGGAGAGGGGAAGGGATTTTTTTACTGGAAGGAGATATCAATATTAATGTGATCAGGTTGGAGGCTATGCAGATGGAATATATTGTGTTGCTCCTCCACCCTGAGGGTGGCCTAATCATGGAGCAACATGTCAGAACGGGAATGGAAATGCGAATCGAAATTAAAATGTTGCCTAAAACCAATACTGCTTGTTGAAGCCTTGACCATTTCCAATGAGAATCAAGCCAGGCAGATGATCTTGAGGGAAAGAAGCTGAAAGATAATAGATTGATGCGATAAGGAAAAAAAATCAGAATGAAGGATTTTGGGAGCACAGACAGTGATAGCTCTGGAGACCAACCATCATGGATGTGGATGACTCCAAGCCAGACACGTGGGGACTATAAGGAACCCCTGGGCAGCATTTACTCCTTTCCCCAGGTATTACCTTTGACTGGTCATAGAAGGTCAGGGAAACCTAGTAGATATGCACACAAGTATTTACTTGTTTGAGTTCGTGTATTTGTTAGTTGAACAAATAAAGGTACTTCCCAGTAAATACAGGTTCTCTCTATGCCTAACTGATGAGTGTAAATACTTCAGGGTTAATCCTTGTAACAGTAAGATATTGGACTGCATTACTAAGGACGAGGTTTCAGGGTATTTGGAAGCACATGAAAAAAATAGGCCAAAGTCGTCATGATTTCCTTAAGGGGAAATCTTTCCTGACAAATCTGTTGGAATTCTTTGAAGAATTAACAGGCAGGATAAAGAAAGGAGAGTTAGTGAATGTTCAGAAGGCTTTTGACAAAGTGTCACACATGAGGCTGCTAACCAAGCTTAATAGGAAAGATAGCAGCTTGAACAGAAGATTAGCTGAATGACAGAAGGCAAAGAGTGAGAATAAAAAGACCATTTGTGATTGACTGCCAGTAGCTAGTGGTGCTCGAAAGGGAATCGTATTGGGTCCACGAATTTTAACATTATATGTTAATGATCTTAATGACAGATTGGATGGCTTTGGAGCCAGATTTGCAGATGAAACAGAGATTGGTAGAGGGGCAGGTAGAATGAAGGAGGCAATGACTTTGCAGAAGGATATGGGTGGATTAAAAGAATGGACAAAGAGGTGGCAGAAGGAATACTGTATAAGGAAATGTATGGTCATGCACCTTGGTAGAAGAAACAATGGTTACACTTTCTAAATGGGGAGTAAATTCAGAAATCAGAGATATAAAGGGACTTGGGAGTCCTTGTGCAGAATTCTTTAAAGGTTAATTTGTAGGCTGAGTCTGAAGTGGAACTATGAACAAGGAGACATAACTAAAAATTCAAATGTCAGTCATCTAAACACTGAAGTCTGTGGAAATTCCTTCTGTCAGGTGAGAATAAACCTTTGGAATCCTCCACCAGAGGATAATGGAGACCAGCTCATTAGATATATTTAAGAATGAAATGCATAAATATTGGGAAGGTCAAGGAATTGAGGATTATGGGAAAATGGAACAGGAGAGGAGTTGAGGCCAGCAAAGATCAGCCATGATTACACTGAATAGTGGGGCAGACTTGAGGGTTATGTGACCTATTCCTGTTCCTATTGTCTTGTGTACCTGTAGCTGAGAGAGCATTGCTCACAGATCTGGTCAGTAATATGTAGGAAAGATCTAAATGCACTAGAAAGAACGTTGGGGAGAATTTGGAGGATGTTGCAGCAATGAAAAATTTCAGTTACCTACGAGAAAAAGATTAGCAAAAGCAGGTTTGTGTACTTTAGTTGGCTGATGTGTGATGGGCTAGCAACCCCATCCCATAAACACCAGTGATTCAGAAACGCCAAAAGAAGTTCAAGGGCCTCATCTCCAGGCGAGGTAGGATCTTCAAAGATGAGCTACACCTAGGGCCAATTGGAAATTCTGGTCCAGGACAGTTGAGTGAGCAGCTGTCAGTAGCCTACACCCTAGCAGGGGTAATGTGCTTCAATAAGTAAGTTTGATGAAATAAAGAGGAAGGACCGTAGCGGATGTGTCAAATTCCAGAGGCACAGGTCTCAAGCAATGAGCATGAGGACAGAGGTAAGCTGAGAAAATGGGCTGTTCATCCTGCAACTGATACCATGGTAGAGACTCAAACACTCAGAACACATGGGAAGTATTTGGATAGGCACCTGTGGAGCTGTGGCCTGTAGGCCTACAGAGCTGGTGCTGCAAGATGGGATTGTACTGGATAGTTATCTTTTGACCAGGATAAAGACAGTGGGCCAAATGTGTATGATCCTATAAATATCAATTTCATAGTAGCCACCTGTGTTTATATCACAGGCCTCTCATTGTAAATATTTTAATTTCACTAAAGCTTCTAATTGTGGACCCCAAATGTAAATAAAATACATTTGCTGCAATCCCTCATTATATGTTATCACATCCCCTGAATTCCGCTATTGTACTCATGACAAATCCACTGTACTATCTCATTTTATATGTATCACATTCATTTTAACCTCTTGCATGTACAGTATGTGAGATTCACAGTAATCTCCTTATATTTACTGAGGTCTCCCTGAATACTATGAAGTTATTGTAGCAACTCATGAGACTTAAATCTCGCATTGTATCCATACTCCCTATAGCTTCTCAATTTAATGTATATAAGTATACTTTTGCTTTAGCCCCTTTGTTTCACCTTCATTGTTTCTTCTGAATGTGCATATATTCTGTAGCTTATACAGTTTACAATATGTAAACTATATTTTAATATATATTTCCACAATCTTATTGTACTGCTTGCTCACTTTAAACCTTCATTAAACACCAATTCATACTAATTTTGAATATATTATTTCATTAGATCTCTCATACTCCTTTGTTTCCTAACTATCTCTCTTTCTCCCTATCAGCCTCACTCTATTGCTCCAAATCTTTCCTCTGTTCTTCATCCTGTGTTTTTCCCTCACCGCCCTTCTTTTTCTCTATCCCCCTCTTTCCCCTGGCCTGTTTTCTCACCTACACCAGACTCTATCTGCCTCACACTCTTTCTGTCCATCTTCATCACTGTCACATGCCTGTCACAATCACCATGTTGGACCATACAAGTCTCAGAAGAGGTACGACAGTAGAAAGCTAACAGCTGTTTCCCCCAGCCTGGAGATTATATCACCAAGAGTGTGGTCTCGGGATAAATGTTGGTATTTAAACCCAAGACGAAGCCAACACTCATTACTGAGAGGGCTGTATATTTTTGAAATTCTTTGACCCAGAGAGATGGGAACATTCAAGGTCAAATTCTCAGAATTTTGACTGCAACAGCAATCAAGGAACAGGGAACTTGGGCAGTAAAGCAGTAATGGATCAGCAATGATGTTGCTGAATGCCACAAGCGAACGTTTGGTCAATCTCTGTTTCTATTTCTTATCATGTTCCTCTCGCCTCATTCCACTTCTCTCTCACTCTATCTCTACTTCTCTCTCACAAGCCTGCAGGCTCCTGGCTAGATATAGTTAACCAGGAAATTTCTAAATCTGAGAATTCAAGAATCACCACTGTGATATTAATACATTGAAGAAAACGTTCAAGATGTCAACCATTGAGAAGTGCCAAGATTTATAAACTGATACTAATAAGAATACAGCATTGGGAAGCAGTGCTTCCCCTGCATCTGCTCTGTTAAGTTTCAGATCTCTGTCATTAATTAGTCCCCTGAATTGGTTAAGTGATTTCTCATCTTCAGCGCTGTCCTGATTTTATTTAATAAGATTAATATCCATAACTCTGGATGGATTCTCCATGTCCTGATCATTCTGCCTTCACTGATATAAATAGTGAATCTTTCAAAAGCCTGTCAAGTCAATATGCAGACCAAATGTTCTGGGCAAACTGGAAATTGTAGTTCAAGGCTCTCATAGCATTTATTGCACTGGTCTATCAGCACAGGGAATACTGTTTCAAAGACTTTCCCTGCCACCATCTGGATCAATCAGAAATCTCTGTTCTTGTCTGAAAATTTGTTTTGATCTTTAAAAATCCATAGAAGTATTCTGCATTGCCTTAAATTCTTTTGATCATTCCAAGTTACTTGATCAGGAACAACATGTACAATCCTGCCCTTCGCCTTCACTTTAGGGATAGGAGATAAATTAAACTACATTCTACAACTACAATGATGCATATTGGAGGAGTTTTATTCACAGTACCAAAGATCTTTGGTACTGAATCCATAGAATGATATCATCGAGGGGAGAGTTCTTCATTTTTCCACATTGTAGGGATAATATCTCTCCAGGACAACAAGTAACCATTGATAAACCTACCACCCTATGAGCCTCCGCATCTAGCTCATCATTCTCCACAACTTCCAGCATCTTCAATAGGATCCTACCACCAAACACATCTTACCTCCCCCACACTGTCCGGTTTCTGCAGGGATCACTCTCTCTGTGATTCCCCTGTCCATTCGTCCCACCCCACTGATCTCCCTCCTGGCATTTACCTCTGCAAGTGGCACAAGTGCTACACCTGCCCATTTACCTCCTCCCTGAGCTCCATCAGGGCCCCAAGCAGTCCTTCCAGGTGAGGCAACATTTCACCTGCAAGTCTATCGGGGTCATCTACTGTAGCTGATGTTCCCAGTGCAGCCTCCTCTACACTGGAGAGACCTGGTGTGGACTGGGGACTGCTTTGTTGAGCACTTTGCTCCATCTGCAACAGACAGGATTTCCCATTTTAATTTCACTTCTCATTCCCATGATGAGCTGCTGGTCCATGGTCAGCTCTGCTGCCACAATGAGGCCACCCAGAGGCTGGAGGAGAAACCGCTCATATTCCATGTGGGTAGCCTCCAACCTGAAAGCATGAACGTTAATTTCTCCATCTTCCAGTAATTTCCTTCTGCCTGAGTCTTCTCTCCTTTTCCATTCCCCATTCTGGCTCTCCTATTACCCTTCCTCTTCTCCTCACCTACTTAACTCATCTTCCTTCCCTTTCTCCCACAGTCCTCTGTCCTCTCCTGTCAGATTCCTTCTTCTTCAGACCTTTACTTTTTTCACTTCTCAGCTTCTCACTTCACCTCTCCCCCACCCCCTCCCCCCACCATCCCTTCCCTTCTCCCCTCATCTGGCTTCATCTATCACATGCCAGCTTGTACTCCTTCCCCTCCTTCTCAGCCCCGTCCTTTCCAGTCCTGATGAAGGGTCTCAGCCCGAAATGTCGGCTCTTTAGTGTTCACCATAGATGCTGTCTGACCTGCTGAGTTCCTCATGTGTGTAACTCCATTAATATGACTCCAGTAAACAAGAATCCCAGATTTTGGACTGAAGAGTTTAAAGATGGGTGTGGGACTATAATTTTATATTTCAGAAAGAGTTCCAGTTGCAATCACTTATTGAACAGAGTTTTTCACACTTTGCAGTGATGCTTATGCATTGAGGCCTTGAAGGCTTACCGTTCTCTGATTGAACAGCAGGGAATTAGAAATTCATTCCCAATCAATAACATAGCCTGTAACATGGTCAAGTCAATGAGTTGTACTCCATCTCTGAGAATTATACAATACATTGACTTCAACACAATGAATTTTGGAGGCAGAGTACAATGCAAAATATGACCCATGTGGCACAACCAGTTTGGGATGAATCTCTCAGTACTAAGATGATTACTGAGTACACAGGAGAAATCTAAAGGAAGCCAGTGTTCTCAATTTCAATTACAGCTTGAAAGCTGTTTTAGTTAATTATTACAAAAGGACTCTTGCAGATAAATTAACACTGCATTGTTAAAACTAGGCAGCTTTGTATCAGGCTTCTTTTCTGAACCATTGATCTGTAATTAGTCAGAGAGCCACACAGAATAAACAAGGGCCTACAATTTTTATCACATGGCACCCGCTTTTTAAGTGCTATGGACTGAATTGTACCATGAAATACAGTGTTAAATGAGATTAAGCTGTCTTTGTGGGCATAGTTCATAATGGTACCCCATCAATAAACTGCTCCCACAACCTCTGGACTCACTGTCAAGGGGATGCCATCTCAAATCATCAATATTTATTCCTTATTTATTATTATTTATTTTTCTTTCTTTTTGTATTTGCACACTTGTTGTCTTTTGGAGATTGGTTGTTTGTCTGCCCTGTTGGGGGCAGTCCTTTAATGATTCCATTGTATTACATGTATTTACTGTAAATGCCTGCAAGAAATTAAAGCTCAGGGTAGCATATGGTGACAATAAACTTACTTTGAACTCTGGTACTTTTAATCAAGTGGTTTTGTAAAGCACACTGAATATTCGAGTATTGTCAATCCTCATGCAACGTCCAATTGATGATAGTCTTGAAAAATAATTCATGTAAATGGAATTAGCACAAACTAAGGGCAATGCCAGGACAGAAGATCTGACCAGCAGAAAAAAGTGGTGCTTTTTGTCAATTTATCAATTATTTGCAGGTTACTGGAGAGTGAAAGGTGAAATCTGACAGCAAGACAGAAGTGGGAGCACTCTGAATATGGATGTGATGAAGGACAGACTGGGAACATTGTGAATATTGGAGAGATGAAAGAGAGTGGAAACATTCTGAATATTGGAATTCTGAAGGACAGACCGGGAACATTGTGAATATTGGAGCAATGAAAGAGAGTGAGAACATGGTGAATATTGGAGTGATGAAGGACAGACTGGGAACATTGTGAATATTGGAGTGATGTAGAGAGTGGGAATATTGTGAATACTGGAGTGATGAAGGAGAGTGCGAACAATGTGAATACTGATGAAGGACAGACTGGGAACATTGTGAATATTGGAGTGATGAAGGAGACAGGGAAGATTATGATTATATTGGAGTTATCAAGGTCAGAGTGGGAACATTGTGAATATTGGAGTGATTAAGGAGAGAGGGAAAAATGAAAATATTGGAGTGATGAAGGACAGACTGGGAACATTGTGAATATTGGAGTGATTAAGGAGAGAGGGAAAAATGAAAATATTGGAGTGATGAAGGACAGACTGGGAACATTGTGAATATTGGAGTGATGAAAGAGAGTATTATCATTCTGAATATTGGAGTGTTGTGGACAGACTGGGAACATCGTGAATATTGAGGTGATGAAGGACAGACTGCGAACAATGTGAATATTGGAGTGATGAAGGACAGTGGGACATTGTGGATATTGGAATAATGAAGTGGAGTGGGAACATTGTGAATATTGGAGTGATTAAGGACAGAGGGAACAATGAACATATTGGAGTGATGAATGACAGACTGGGCACATTGTGAATATTGAGGTGATGAATGACAGACTGGGAACCTTCAGAATATTTGAGTGTGGAAGGAGTATGGGAAAATTGTAAATATCAGAATGCTGAAGGGGAGTGGGAGCATTGTGAATACTGGAATGATGAAGCAGAGCGGGAACATTGTGAATATTGGAGCAATGAAAGAGAGTGGAAACATGGTGAATATTGGAGTGAAGGACAGAGAGGGAACATTGTGAATATTGGAGGGATGAAGGACAGAGAGGGAACATTGTCAATACTGGACTGATGAAGGAGAGTGGGCACAATGTGAATATTGATCAAGGACAGACTGGGAGCATTGTGAATATTGGAGTGATAAACGAAACTGGGAAGATTGTGAATATTGGAGTGATGAAGGACAGTGGGACATTGTGAATATTGGAGTGATCAAGGAAAGTGGGAACATTGTGAATAACGGAGTGATGAAAGACAGACTGCGAACATTGTGAATATTGGAGTGATGAAACACAGACTGGGAACATTGTGAATATTGCAGTGATGAAGGATGGAGAGGGAACATTGTGAATATTGATGAACGACAGACTGGGAACATTGTGAATATTGGAGTGATGAAGGAGACTGGGAAGACTGTGAATATTGGAGTGATGAAGGAGAGCAGGAACATTGTGAATATTGGAGTGCTCAAGGAAAGTGGGAACATTCTGAATATTGGAGTGCTGAAATGCAGACTGGGAACATTGTGAATATTGGAGTAATGAAGGAGACTGGGAACATTGTGAACATTGCAGTGATGAAGGATGGAGAGGGAACATTGTGAATATTGGAGTGATGAAGGAGACTGGGCAGATTGTGAATATTGGAGTGGTGAAGGAGAGTGGGTGCATTGTGCATATTGGACTGATGAAGGATCCTGGGATGATTGTGAATATTGGAGTGATGATGGACAGACTGGGAACATTGTGAATATTGCAGTGATAAAGTACACAGTCGGAACATTGTGAATACTGGAGAGATGGAGACTGGGAAGATTGTGAATATTGGAGTGAAGAAGGGCAGCAGGACATTTGAATATCGCATTGATGAGGGAGAGTGGGAACATTGTGAATATTGGAGTGGTGAAGGAGACTGGGAAGATTGAGAATATTGGAGTGATGAATCAGAGTGGGAACATTGTGAATATTGCAGTGATGAAGGACAGACTGGGAACATTGTGAATATTGCAGTGATGAAGGAAACTGGGAAGATTGTGAATATTGGAGTGAAGAAGGACACAGCGGGAACATTCTGAATATTGGAGTGATGAAGGATGGAGAGGGAACATTGTGAATACTGGAGTGATGAAGGACAGAGGTGCAACTTTGTGAGTATTGGAGTAATTAAGGAGAGAGGGAACATTGTAAATTCTGGGGTGATGAAGGACAGAGTGGGAAGACTGTGAATGTTGGAGTAATGAAGGAGATTGGCAACATTGTGAATATTGGAGTGATGAGGGAGAGTGGGAACATTGTGAATATTGGAGTGATGAGGGAGAGTGGGAACATTGTGAATATTGGAGTGATGAATGATTCTGGGAACATTATGAATATTGGAGTGATGAAGGAGACTGGCAACATTGTGAATACTTCAGTGATGAAGGAGATTGGCAACATTCTGAATATTGGAGTGATGAAGGGGAGTAGGAACATTGTGAATATTAGAGTGATGAAGGAGACTGGGAAGACTGTGAATATTGGAGTGATGAAGGAGAGCAGGAACATTGTGAATATTGGAGTGCTCAAGGGAAGTGGGAACATTGCGAATATTGGAGTGCTCAAGGAAAGTGGGAACATTCTGAATATTGGAGTGCTGAAATGCAGACTGGGAACATTGTGAATATTGGAGTAATGAAGGAGACTGGGAACATTGTGAACATTGCAGTGATGAAGGATGGAGAGGGAACATTGTGAATATTGGAGTAATGAAGGAGACTGGGAAGATTGTGAATATTGGAGTGATGAAGGAGAGTGGGACATTGTGAATATTGCAGTGATCAAGGAGAGTGGGAATATTGTGAATATTGGAGAGATGACGGACAGACTGGGAACATTGTGAATATTGGAGTGATGAAGACAGACTGGGAACATTGTGAATATTGGAATGATGTAGCGTAGTGGGAACATTGTGAATACTGGAGTGATGAAGGACAGACTGGGAACATTGTGAATATTGGAGTGAAGAAGGAGAGTGAGACTGTGAATATTGGAGTGATGAAGGAGAGTGGGAATATTGTGAATATTGGAGTAGGAACATTGTGAATATTGGAGTGATGAAGTACAGACTGGGAACATTCTGAATATTGGAGTGCTGAAATACAGACTGGGAACATTGTGAATATTGGAGTGATGAAGGAGACTGGGAACATTGTGAACATTGCAGTAATGAAGGATGGAGAGGGAACATTGTGAATATTGGAGTGATCAAGGTCAGAGTGGGAACATTGTGAATATTGGAGTGATGAAGGAGACTGGGAAGATTGTGAATATTGGAGTGATGAAGGAGAGTGGGACATTGTGAATATTGCAGTGATGAAGGAGAGTGCGAATATTGTGAATATTGGAGTAGGAACATTGTGAATATTGGAGTGATGAAGTACAGACTGGGAACATTGTGAATATTGGAGTGATGAAGGACAGACTGGGAACATTGTGAGTATTGGAGTAATGAAGGAGACTGGGAACATTGTGACTATTGGAGTAATAAAAGAGAGAGGGAAGATTGTGAATATTGGGTGATGAAGGACAGTCTGGGAAGATTGTGAATATTGGAGTTATGAAGGAGACTGGGAAGACTGCGAATATTGGAGTGATGAAGGACGGTGGGACATTGTGAATATTGCAGTGACCAAGGACAGAGTGGGAACACTGTGAATATTGGAGAAAAGAAGGACACTGGGAAGATTGTGAATATTGGACTAATGAAGGATAGTGGGACATTGTGAATTTTGGTGTGATGAGGGAGAGTGGGAACATTGTGAATACTGGAATGATGAAGGAGATTGGCAAAATTGTGAATATTGGAGTGATGAAGGGGAGTGGGAACATTGTGAATATTAGAATGCTGAAGGGGAGTGGGAACATTGTGAATATTGGATTGACTAAGGAGAGAGGGGACAATGTATGTATTGGAGTGATGAAGCAGAGTGGGAACACTGTGAATATTGGAGAGATGAGGGAGAGTGGGAACACTGTGAATATTGGAGTGATGAAGGAGAGTGGGTGCATTCTGCATATTGGACTGATGAAGGATCCTGGGATGATTGTGAATATTGGAGTGATGATGGACAGACTGGGAACATTGTGAATATTGCAGTGATAAAGTACACAGTCGGAACATTGCGAATTCTGGAGAGATGGAGACTGGGAAGATTGTGAATATTGGAGTGATGAAGGGCAGCAGGACATTTGAATATAGCATTGATGAGGGAGAGTGGGAACATTGTGAATATTGGAGTGGTGAAGGAGAGTGGGAAGATTGAGAATATTGGAGTGATGAATCAGAGTGGGAACATTGTGAAAATTGCAGTGATGAAGGACAGACTGGGAACATTGTAAATTCTGGGGTGATGAAGGACAGAGTGGGAAGACTGTGAATGTTGGAGTGATGAAGGAGATTGGCAACATTGTGAATATTGGAGTGATGAGGGAGAGTGGGAACATTGTGAATATTGGAGTGATGAAGGAGTCTGGGAACATTATGAATATTGGAGTGATGAAGGAGACTGGCAACATTGTAAATATTTCAGTGATGAAGGAGATTGGCAACATTCTGAATATTGGAGTGATGAAGGGGAGTGGGAACATTGCGAATATTGGAGTGATGAAGGGGACTGGGAACATTGTGAATATTGGAGTGATGAAGGAGAGCAGGAACATTGTGAATATTGGAGTGCTCAAGGAAAGTGGGAACATTGCGAATATTGCAGTGATAAAAGACAGACTGGGAACATTCTGAATATTGGAGTGCTGAAATGCAGACTGGGAACATTGTGAATATTGGAGTAATGAAGGAGACTGGGAACATTGTGAACATTGCAGTCATGAAGGATGGAGAGGGAACATTGTGAATATTGGAGTGATTAAGGTCAGAGTGGGAACATTGTGAATATTGGAGTGATGAAGGAGACTGGGAAGATTGTGAATATTGGAGTGATGAAGGAGAGGGGACATTGTGAATATTGCAGTGATGAAGGAGAGTGGGAATATTGTGAATATTGGAGAGATGACGGACAGACTGGGAACATTGTGAATATTGGAGTGATAAAGCAGACTGGGAACATTGTGAATATTGGAGTGATGAAGACAGACTGGGAACAATGTGAATATTGGAATGATGTAGCGTAGTGGGAACATTGTGAATATTGGAGTGAGAAGGACAGACTGGGAACATTGTGAATATTGCAGTGATAAAGTACACAGTCGGAACATTGTGAATACTGGAGAGATGGAGACTGGGAAGATTGTGAATATTGGAGTGATGAAGAGCAGCAGGACATTTGAATATCGCATTGATGAGGGAGAGTGGGAACATTGTGAATATTGGAGTGGTGAAGGAGAGTGGGAAGATTGAGAATATTGGAGTGATGAATCAGAGTGGGAACATTGTGAATATTGCAGTGATGAAGGACAGACTGGGAACATTGTGAATATTGCAGTGATGAAGGAAACTGGGAAGATTGTGAATATTGGAGTGAAGAAGGACACAGCGGGAACATTCTGAATATTGGAGTGATGAAGGATGGAGAGGGAACATTGTGAATACTGGAGTGATGAAGGACAGAGGTGCAACTTTGTGAGTATTGGAGTAATTAAGGAGAGAGGGAACATTGTAAATTCTGGGGTGATGAAGGACAGAGTGGGAAGACTGTGAATGTTGGAGTGATGAAGGAGATTGGCAACATTGTGAATATTGGAGTGATGAGGGAGAGTGGGAACATTGTGAATATTGGAGTGATGAAGGAGACTGGGAAGACTGTGAATATTGGAGTGATGAAGGGCAGCAGGAAATTTGAATATCGCATTGATGAGGGAGAGTGGGAACATTGTGAATATTGGAGTGGTGAAGGAGAGTGGGACGATTGAGAATATTGGAGTAATGAATCAGAGTGGGAACATTGTGAAAATTGCAGTGATGAAGGACAGACTGGGAACATTGTAAATTCTGGGGTGATGAAGGACAGAGTGGGAAGACTGTGAATGTTGGAGTGATGAAGGAGATTGGCAACATTCTGAATATTGGAGTGATGAAGGGGATTGGGAACATTGTGAATATTGGAGTGATGAAGGAGAGTGGGAAGATTGAGAATATTGGAGTGATGAATCAGAGTGGGAACATTGTGAAAATTGCAGTGATGAAGGACAGACTGGGAACATTGTGAATACTGGAGTGATGAAGGACAGAGGTGCAACTTTGTGAGTATTGGAGTAATTAAGGAGAGAGGGAACATTGTAAATTCTGGGGTGATGAAGGACAGAGTGGGAAGACTGTGAATGTTGGAGTGATGAAGGAGATTGGCAACATTGTGAATATTGGAGTGATGAGGGAGAGTGGGAACATTGTGAATATCGGAGTGATGAAGGAGACTGGGAAGACTGTGAATATTGGAGTGATGAAGGAGAGCAGGTACATTGTGAATATTGGAGTGCTCAAGGAAAGTGGGAACATTCTGAATATTGGAGTGCTGAAATGCAGACTGGGAACATTGTGAATATTGGAGTAATGAAGGAGACTGGGAACATTGTGAACATTGCAGTGATGAAGGATGGAGAGGGAACATTGTGAATATTGGAGTGATTAAGGTCAGAGTGGGAACATTGTGAATATTGGAGTGATGAAGGAGACTGGGAAGATTGTGAATATTGGAGTGGTGAAGGAGAGTGGGTGCATTGTGCATATTGGACTGATGAAGGATCCTGGGATGATTGTGAATATTGGAGTGATGAAGGGGAGTGGGAACATTGTGAATATTGCAGTGATGAAGGACAGACTGGGAACATTGTGAATATTGCAGTGATGAAGGAAACTGGGAAGATTGTGAATATTGGAGTGAAGAAGGACACAGCGGGAACATTCTGAATATTGGAGTGATGAAGGATGGAGAGGGAACATTGTGAATACTGGAGTGATGAAGGACAGAGGTGCAACTTTGTGAGTATTGGAGTAATTAAGGAGAGAGGGAACATTGTAAATTCTGGGGTGATGAAGGACAGAGTGGGAAGACTGTGAATGTTGGAGTGATGAAGGAGATTGGCAACATTGTGAATATTGGAGTGATGAGGGAGAGTGGGAAGACTGTGAATATTGGAGTGATGAAGGAGAGCAGGTACATTGTGAATATTGGAGTGCTCAAGGAAAGTGGGAACATTCTGAATATTGGAGTGCTGAAATGCAGACTGGGAACATTGTGAATATTGGAGTAATGAAGGAGACTGGGAACATTGTGAACATTGCAGTGATGAAGGATGGAGAGGGAACATTGTGAATATTGGAGTGATTAAGGTCAGAGTGGGAACAATTGTGAATATTGGAGTGATGAAGGAGACTGGGAAGATTGTGAATATTGGAGTGGTGAAGGAGAGTGGGTGCATTGTGCATATTGGACTGATGAAGGATCCTGGGATGATTGTGAATATTGGAGTGATGAAGGGGAGTGGGAACATTGTGAATATTAGAATGCTGAAGGGGAGTGGGAACATTGTGAATATTGGATTGACTAAGGAGAGAGGGGACAATGTATATATTGGAGTGATGAAGCAGAGTGGGAACACTGTGAATATTGGAGTGATGAAGGAGAGTGGGTGCATTCTGCATATTGGACTGATGAAAGATCCTGGGATGATTGTGAATATTGGAGTGATGATGGACAGACTGGGAACATTGTGAATATTGCAGTGATAAAGTACACAGTCGGAACATTGTGAATACTGGTGAGATGGAGACTGGGAAGATTGTGAATATTGGAGTGATGAAGGGCAGCAGGACATTTGAATATCGCATTGATGAGGGAGAGTGGGAACATTGTGAATATTGGAGTGGTGAAGGAGACTGGGAAGATTGAGAATATTGGAGTGATGAATCAGAGTGAGAACATTGTGAATATTGCAGTGATGAAGGACAGACTGGGAACATTGTGAATATTGCAGTGATGAAGGAAACTGGGAAGATTGTGAATATTGGAGTGAAGAAGGACACAGCGGGAACATTCTGAATATTGGAGTGATGAAGGATGGAGAGGGAACATTGTGAATACTGGAGTGATGAAGGACAGAGGTGCAACTTTGTGAGTATTGGAGTAATTAAGGAGAGAGGCAACATTGTAAATTCTGGGGTGATGAAGGACAGAGTGGGAAGACTGTGAATGTTGGAGTGATGAAGGAGATTGGCAACATTGTGAATATTGGAGTGATGAGGGAGAATGGGATCATTGTGAATGTTGGAGTGATGAAGGAGAGTGGGTGCATTGTGCATATTGGACTGATGAAGGATCCTGGGATGATTGTGAATATTGGAGTGATGATGGACAGACTGGTAACATTGTGAATATTGCAGTGACAAAGTGCACAGTCGGAACATTGTGAATACTGGAGAGATGGAGACTGGGAAGATTGTGAATATTGGAGTGATGAAGGGCAGCAGGACATTTGAATATCGCATTGATGAGGGAGAGTGGGAACATTGTGAATATTGGAGTGGTGAAGGAGACTGGGAAGATTGAGAATATTGGAGTGATGAATCAGAGTGGGAACATTGTGAATATTGCAGTGATGAAGGACAGACTGGGAACATTGTAAATTCTGGGGTGATGAAGGACAGAGTGGGAAGACTGTGAATGTTGGAGTGATGAAGGAGATTGGCAACATTGTGAATATTGGAGTGATGAGGGAGAGTGGGAACATTGTGAATATTGGAGTGATGAAGGGGAGTTGGAACATTGTGAATATTAGAATGCTGAAGGGGAGTGGGAACATTGTGAATATTGGATTGACTAAGGAGAGAGGGGCAATGTATATATTGGAGTGATGAAGCAGAGTGGGAACACTGTGAATATTGGAGTGATGAAGGAGACTGGGAAGACTGTGAATATTGGAGTGATGAAGGAGAGCAGGAACATTGTGAATATTGGAGTGCTCAAGGAAAGTGGGAACATTCTGAATATTGGAGTGCTGAAATGCAGACTGGGAACATTGTGAATATTGGAGTAATGAAGGAGACTGGGAACATTGTGAACATTGCAGTGATGAAGGATGGAGAGGGAACATTGTGAATATTGGAGTGATTAAGGTCAGAGTGGGAACATGGTGAATATTGGAGTGATGAAGGAGACTAGGAAGATTGTGAATATTGGAGTGATGAAGGAGAGTGGGACATTGTGAATATTGCAGTGATGAAGGAGAGTGGGAATATTGTGAATATTGGAATGCTGAAGGGGAGTGGGAACATTGTGAATATTGGATTGACTAAGGAGAGAGGGGACAATGTATATATTGGAGTGATGAAGCAGAGTGGGAACACTGTGAATATTGGAGTGATGAAGGAGACTGGGCAGATTGTGAATATTGGAGTGATGAAGGAGAGTGGGTGCATTGTGCATATTGGACTGATGAAGGATCCTGGGATGATTGTGAATATTGGAGTGATGAAGGGGAGTGGGAACATTGTGAATATTAGAATGCTGAAGGGGAGTGGGAACATTGTGAATATTGGATTGACTAAGGAGAGAGGGGACAATGTATATATTGGAGTGATGAAGCAGAGTGGGAACACTGTGAATATTGGAGTGATGAAGGACAGAGTGGGAAGACTGTGAATGTTGGAGTGATGAAGGAGATTGGCAACATTGTGAATATTGGAGTGATGAGGAAGAGTGGGAACATTATGAATATTGGAGTGATGAAGGAGAGTGGGAACACTGTGAATATTGGAGTGATGAAGGAGAGTGGGACATTGTGAATATTGCAGTGATGAAGGAGAGTGGGAATATTGTGAATATTGGAGAGATGACGGACAGACTGGGAACATTGTGAATATTGGAGTGATGAAGACAGACTGGGAACATTGTGAATATTGGAGTGATGAAGACAGACTGGGAACAATGTAAATATTGGAATGATGTAGCGTAGTGGGAACATTGTGAATATTGGAGTGATGAAGGACAGACTGGGAACATTGTGAATATTGGAGTGATGAGGGAGAGTGGGAACACTGTGAATATTGGAGTGATGAAGGAGAGTGGGTGCATTGTGCATATTGGACTGATGAAGGATCCTGGGATGATTGTGAATATTGGAGTGATGATGGACAGACTGGGAGCATTGTGAATATTGCAGTGACAAAGTGCACAGTCGGAACATTGTGAATACTGGAGAGATGGAGACTGGGAAGATTGTGAATATTGGAGTGATGAAGGGCAGCAGGACATTTGAATATCGCATTGATGAGGGAGAGTGGGAACACTGTGAATATTGGAGTGGTGAAGGAGACTGGGAAGATTGAGAATATTGGAGTGATGAATCAGAGTGGGAACATTGTGAATATTGCAGTGATGAAGGACAGACTGGGAACATTGTAAATTCTGGGGTGATGAAGGACAGAGTGGGAAGACTGTGAATGTTGTAGTGATGAAGGAGATTGGCAACATTGTGAATATTGGAGTGATGAGGGAGAGTGGGAACATTGTGAATATTGGAGTGATGAGGGAGAGTGGGAACATTGTGAATATTGGAGTGATAAAGGGGAGTGGGAACATTGTGAATATTGGATTGACTAAGGAGAGAGGGGACAATGTATATATTGGAGTGATGAAGCAGAGTGGGAACACTGTGAATATTCGAGTGATGAGGGAGAGTGGGAATACTGTGAATGTTGGAGTGATGAAGGAGAGTGGGTGCATTGTGCATATTGGACTGATGAAGGATCCTGGGATGATTGTGAATATTGGAGTGATGATGGACAGACTGGGAACATTGTGAATATTGCAGTGATAAAGTACACAGTCGGAACATTGTGAATACTGGAGAGATGGAGACTGGGAAGATTGTGAATATTGGAGTGATGAAGGGCAGCAGGACATTTGAATATCGCATTGATGAGGGAGAGTGGGAACATTGTGAATATTGGAGTGGTGAAGGAGAGTGGGAAGATTGAGAATATTGGAGTGATGAATCAGAGTGGGAACATTGTGAAAATTGCAGTGATGAAGGACAGACTGGGAACATTGTAAATTCTGGGGTGATGAAGGACAGAGTGGGAAGACTGTGAATGTTGGAGTGATGAAGGAGATTGGCAACATTCTGAATATTGGAGTGATGAAGGGGATTGGGAACATTGTTAATATTGGAGTGATGAAGGAGACTGGGAAGACTGTGAATATTGGAGTGATGAAGGAGAGCAGGAACATTGTGAATATTGGAGTGCTCAAGGAAAGTGGGAACATTCTGAATATTGGAGTGCTGAAATGCAGACTGGGAACATTGTGAATATTGGAGTAATGAAGGAGACTGGGAACATTGTGAACATTGCAGTGATGAAGGATGGAGAGGGAACATTGTGAATATTGGAGTGATTAAGGTCAGAGTTGGAACATTGTGAATATTGGAGTGATGAAGGAGACTGGGAAGATTGTGAATATTGGAGTGATGAAGGAGAGTGGGACATTGTGAATATTGCAGTGATGAAGGAGAGTGGGAATATTGTGAATATTGGAGAGATGACGGACAGACTGGGAACATTGTGAATATTGGAGTGATGAAGACAGACTGGGAACATTGTGAATATTGGAATGATGTAGCGTAGTGGGAACATTGTGAATATTGGAGTGATGAAGGACAGACTGGGAACATTGTGAATATTGGAGTGAAGAAGGAGAGTGAGACTGTGAATATTGGAGTGATGAAGGAGAGTGCGAATATTGTGAATATTGGAGTAGGAACATTGTGAATATTGGAGTGATGAAGTACAGACTGGGAACATTGTGAATATTGGATTGATGAAGCACAGACTGCGAACATTGTGAATATTGGAGTGATGAAGGACAGACTGGGAACATTGTGAGTATTGGAGTAATGAAGGAGACTGGGAACATTGTGACAATTGGAGTAATAAAAGAGAGAGGGAAGATTGTGAATATTGGGTGATGAAGGACAGTCTGGGAAGATTGTGAATATTGGAGTGATGATGGACAGAGTGGGAACATTCTGAATATTGGAGTGATGAAGGACACAGTGGGAACATTGCGAATATTGGAGTGATGAAGGACAGACTGGGAACATTGTCAATATTGAAATGATGAACGAGATGGGCAACATTGTGAAGATTGGAGTGATGAAGAGCAGTGGGAATATTGTGAATATTGGAGTAATGAAGGACAGACTGGGAACGTTGTCAATATTTAAGTGATGAAAGACAGACAGGGAACACTGAATATTGGAGTGATGAAGGACAGACTGGGAACATTGTGAGTATTTAAGTGATGAAGGAGATTGGGAATATGGTGAATATTGGAGTGATGAAGGACAGACAGGGAACACTATGAATATTGGAGTTATGAAGGAGACTGGGTATATTGTGAATATTGGAGTGATGAAGGACAGTCTGGGAAGATTGTGATTATTGGAGTGATGAAGGACAGACTGGGGACATTGTGAATACTGAAATGATGAACGAGATGGGCAACAATGTGAAGATTGGAGTGATGAAGAGCAGTGGGAATATTGTGAATACTGCAGTGATGAAGGACAGGCTTGGAACATTGTGAATATTGGAGTAATCAAGGACAGACTGGGAACATTGTGAATATTGGAGTAATCAAGGACAGACTGGGAACATTGTGAATATTGGAGTAATCAAGGACAGACTGGGAACATTGTGAATGTTGGAGTGATGAAGGAGATTGGCAACATTCTGAATATTGGAGTGATGAAGGGGATTGGGAACATTGTGAATATTGGAGTGATGAAGGAGACTGGGAAGATTGTGAATATTGGAGTGATGAAGGACGGACTGGGTATATTGTGAATATTGGAGTGATGAAGTACGGTGGGACATTGTGAATATTGGAGTGACGAAGGACAGAGTGGGAACACTGTGAATATTGGAGAAAAGAAGGACACTGGGAAGTTTGTGAATACTGGAGTGATGAAGGAGATTGGCAAAATTGTGAATATTGGAGTGATGAAGGGGAGTGGGAACATTGTGAATATTAGAATGCTGAAGGGGAGTGGGAACATTGTGAATATTGGAGTGATGAGGGAGAGTGGGAACACTGTGAATATTGGAGTGATGAAGGAGAGTGGGTGCATTGTGCATATTGGACTGATGAAGGATCCTGGGATGATTGTGAATATTGGAGTGATGATGGACAGACTGGGAACATTGTGAATATTGCAGTGATAAAGTACACAGTCGGAACATTGTGAATACTGGAGAGATGGAGACTGGGAAGATTGTGAATATTGGAGTGATGAAGGGCAGCAGGACATTTGAATATCGCATTGATGAGGGAGAGTGGGAACATTGTGAATATTGGAGAGGTGAAGGACAGACTGGGAACATTGTGAATATTGGAGTGATGAAGACAGACTGGGAACATTGTGAATATTGGAATGATGTAGCGTAGTGGGAACATTGTGAATATTGGAGTGATGAAGGACAGACTGGGAACATTGTGAATATTGGAGTGAAGAAGGAGAGTGAGACTGTGAATATTGGAGTGATGAAGGAGAGTGCGAATATTGTGAATATTGGAGTAGGAACATTGTGAATATTGGAGTGATGAAGTACAGACTGGGAACATTGTGAATATTGGATTGATGAAGCACAGACTGCGAACATTGTGAATATTGGAGTGATGAAGGAGATTGGCAAAATTGTGAATATTGGAGTGATGAAGGGGAGTGGGAACATTGTGAATATTGGAGTGATGAGGGAGAGTGGGAACACTGTGAATATTGGAGTGATGAAGGAGAGTGGGTGCATTGTGCATATTGGACTGATGCAGGATCCTGGGATGATTGTGAATATTGGAGTGATGATGGACAGACTGGGAACATTGTGAATATTGCAGTGATAAAGTACACAGTCGGAACATTGTGAATACTGGAGAGATGGAGACTGGGAAGATTGTGAATATTGGAGTGATGAAGAGCAGCAGGACATTTGAATATCGCATTGATGAGGGAGAGTGGGAACATTGTGAATATTGGAGTGGTGAAGGAGAGTGGGAAGATTGAGAATATTGGAGTGATGAATCAGAGTGGGAACATTGTGAATATTGCAGTGATGAAGGACAGACTGGGAACATTGTGAATATTGCAGTGATGAAGGAATCTGGGAAGATTGTGAATATTGGAGTGAAGAAGGACACAGCGGGAACATTCTGAATATTGGAGTGATGAAGGATGGAGAGGGAACATTGTGAATACTGGAGTGATGAAGGACAGAGGTGCAACTTTGTGAGTATTGGAGTAATTAAGGAGAGAGGGAACATTGTAAATTCTGGGGTGATGAAGGACAGAGTGGGAAGACTGTGAATGTTGGAGTGATGAAGGAGATTGGCAACATTGTGAATATTGGAGTGATGAGGGAGAGTGGGAACATTGTGAATATTGGAGTGATGAAGGAGTCTGGGAACATTATGAATATTGGAGTGATGAAGGAGACTGGCAACACTGTGAATATTTCAGTGATGAAGGAGATTGGCAACATTCTGAATATTGGAGTGATGAAGGGGAGTGGGAACATTGTGAATATTGGAGTGCTCAAGGAAAGTGGGAACATTGCGAATATTGGAGTGATGAAGGGGACTGGGAACATTGTGAATATTGGAGTGATGAAGAAGAGCAGGAACATTGTGAATATTGGAGTGCTCAAGGAAAGTGGGAACATTGCGAACATTGGAGTGATAAAAGACAGACTGGGAACATTCTGAATATTGGAGTGCTGAAATGCAGACTGGGAACATTGTGAATATTGGAGTAATGAAGGAGACTGGGAACATTGTGAACATTGCAGTGATGAAGGATGGAGAGGGAACATTGTGAATATTGGAGTGATGAAGACAGACTGGGAACAATGTGAATATTGGAATGATGTAGCGTAGTGGGAACACTGTGAATATTGGAGTGATGAAGGACAGACTGGGAACATTGTGAATATTGGAGTGATGAGGGAGAGTGGGAACACTGTGAATATTGGAGTGATGAAGGAGAGTGGGAACACTGTGAATATTGGATTGACTAAGGAGAGAGGGGACAATGTATGTATTGGAGTGATGAAGCAGAGTGGGAACACTGTGAATATTGGAGTGATGAGGGAGAGTGGGAACACTGTGAATGTTGGAGTGATGAAGGAGAGTGGGTGCATTGTGCATATTGGACTGATGAAGGATCCTGGGATGATTGTGAATATTGGAGTAATGATGGACAGACTGGGAACATTGTGAATATTGCAGTGATAAAGTACACAGTCGGAACATTGTGAATACTGGAGAGATGGAGACTGGGAAGATTGTGAATATTGGAGTGATGAAGGGCAGCAGGACATTTGAATATCGCATTGATGAGGGAGAGTGGGAACATTGTGAATATTGGAGTGGTGAAGGAGAGTGGGAAGATTGAGAATATTGGAGTGATGAATCAGAGTGGGAACATTGTGAATATTGCAGTGATGAAGGACAGACTGGGAACATTGTGAATATTGCAGTGATGAAGGAATCTGGGAAGATTGTGAATATTGGAGTGAAGAAGGACACAGCGGGAACATTCTGAATATTGGAGTGATGAAGGATGGAGAGGGAACATTGTGAATACTGGAGTGATGAAGGACAGAGGTGCAACTTTGTGAGTATTGGAGTAATTAAGGAGAGAGGGAACATTGTAAATTCTGGGGTGATGAAGGACAGAGTGGGAAGACTGTGAATGTTGGAGTGATGAAGGAGATTGGCAACATTGTGAATATTGGAGTGATGAGGGAGAGTGGGAACATTGTGAATATTGGAGTGATGAAGGAGTCTGGGAACATTATGAATATTGGAGTGATGAAGGAGACTGGCAACACTGTGAATATTTCAGTGATGAAGGAGATTGGCAACATTCTGAATATTGGAGTGATGAAGGGGAGTGGGAACATTGTGAATATTGGAGTGCTCAAGGAAAGTGGGAACATTGCGAATATTGGAGTGATGAAGGGGACTGGGAACATTGTGAATATTGGAGTGATGAAGAAGAGCAGGAACATTGTGAATATTGGAGTGCTCAAGGAAAGTGGGAACATTGCGAACATTGGAGTGATAAAAGACAGACTGGGAACATTCTGAATATTGGAGTGCTGAAATGCAGACTGGGAACATTGTGAATATTGGAGTAATGAAGGAGACTGGGAACATTGTGAACATTGCAGTGATGAAGGATGGAGAGGGAACATTGTGAATATTGGAGTGATGAAGACAGACTGGGAACAATGTGAATATTGGAATGATGTAGCGTAGTGGGAACACTGTGAATATTGGAGTGATGAAGGACAGACTGGGAACATTGTGAATATTGGAGTGATGAGGGAGAGTGGGAACACTGTGAATATTGGAGTGATGAAGGAGAGTGGGTGCATTGTGCATAATGGACTGATGAAGTATCCTGGGAACATTCTGAATATTGGAGTGATGAAGGACACAGTGGGAACATTGCGAATATTGGAGTGATGAAGGACAGACTGGGAACATTGTGAATATTGCAGTGACAAGGTGCACAGTCGGAACATTGTGAATACTTGAGAGATGGAGACTGGGAAGATTGTGAATATTGGAGTGATGAAGGGCAGCAGGACATATGAATATCGCATTGATGAGGGAGAGTGGGAACATTGTGAATATTGGAGTGGTGAAGGAGACTGGGAAGATTGAGAATATTGGAGTGATGAATCAGAGTGGGAACATTGTGAATATTGCAGTGATGAAGGACAGACTGGGAACATTGTAAATTCTGGGGTGATGAAGGACAGAGTGGGAAGACTGTGAATGTTGGAGTGATGAAGGAGAGTGGGAACATTGTGAATATTGGATTGACTAAGGAGAGAGGGGACAATGTATGTATTGGAGTGATGAAGCAGAGTGGGAACACTGAATATTGGAGTGATGAGGGAGAGTGGGAACACTGTGAATGTTGGAGTGATGAAGGAGAGTGGGTGCATTGTGCATATTGGACTGATGAAGGATCCTGGGATGATTGTGAATATTGGAGTAATGATGGACAGACTGGGAACATTGTGAATATTGCAGTGATAAAGTACACAGTCGGAACATTGTGAATACTGGAGAGATGGAGACTGGGAAGATTGTGAATATTGGAGTGATGAAGGGCAGCAGGACATTTGAATATCGCATTGATGAGGGAGAGTGGGAACATTGTGAATATTGGAGTGGTGAAGGAGAGTGGGAACATTATGAACATTGGAGTGATGAAGGAGACTGGCAACATTGTGAATATTTCAGTGATGAAGGAGATTGGCAACATTCTGAATATTGGAGTGAAGAAGGGGAGTGGGAACACTGTGAATATTGGAGTGATGAAGGAGAGTGGGTGCATTGTGCATAATGGACTGATGAAGTATCCTGGGATGATTGTGAATATTGGAGTGATGATGGACAGACTGGGAACATTGTGAATATTGCAGTGACAAAGTACACAGTCGGAACATTGTGAATACTGGAGAGATGGAGACTGGGAAGATTGTGAATATTGGAGTGATGAAGGGCAGCAGGACATTTGAATATCGCATTGATGAGGGAGAGTGGGAACATTGTGAATATTGGAGTGGTGAAGGAGACTGGGAAGATTGAGAATATTGGAGTGATGAATCAGAGTGGGAACATTGTGAATATTGCAGTGATGAAGGACAGACTGGGAACATTGTAAATTCTGGGGTGATGAAGGACAGAGTGGGAAGACTGTGAATGTTGGAGTGATGAAGGACATTGGCAACATTGTGAATATTGGAGTGATGAGGGAGAGTGGGAACATTGTGAATATTGGATTGACTAAGGAGAGAGGGGACAATGTATGTATTGGAGTGATGAAGCAGAGTGGGAACACTGAATATTGGAGTGATGAGGGAGAGTGGGAACACTGTGAATGTTGGAGTGATGAAGGAGAGTGGGTGCATTGTGCATATTGGACTGATGAAGGATCCTGGGATGATTGTGAATATTGGAGTAATGATGGACAGACTGGGAACATTGTGAATATTGCAGTGATAAAGTACACAGTCGGAACATTGTGAATACTGGAGAGATGGAGACTGGGAAGATTGTGAATATTGGAGTGATGAAGGGCAGCAGGACATTTGAATATCGCATTGATGAGGGAGAGTGGGAACATTGTGAATATTGGAGTGGTGAAGGAGAGTGGGAACATTATGAATATTGGAGTGATGAAGGAGACTGGCAACATTGTGAATATTTCAGTGATGAAGGAGATTGGCAACATTCTGAATATTGGAGTGATGAAGGGGAGTGGGAACACTGTGAATATTGGAGTGATGAAGGAGAGTGGGTGCATTGTGCATAATGGACTGATGAAGTATCCTGGGATGATTGTGAATATTGGAGTGATGATGGACAGACTGGGAACATTGTGAATATTGCAGTGACAAAGTACACAGTCGGAACATTGTGAATACTGGAGAGATGGAGACTGGGAAGATTGTGAATATTGGAGTGATGAAGGGCAGCAGGACATTTGAATATCGCATTGATGAGGGAGAGTGGGAACATTGTGAATATTGGAGTGGTGAAGGAGACTGGGAAGATTGAGAATATTGGAGTGATGAATCAGAGTGGGAACATTGTGAATATTGCAGTGATGAAGGACAGACTGGGAACATTGTAAATTCTGGGGTGATGAAGGACAGAGTGGGAAGACTGTGAATGTTGGAGTGATGAAGGACATTGGCAACATTGTGAATATTGGAGTGATGAGGGAGAGTGGGAACATTGTGAATATTGGATTGACTAAGGAGAGAGGGGACAATGTATGTATTGGAGTGATGAAGCAGAGTGGGAACACTGTGAATATTGGAGTGATGAGGGAGAGTGGGAACACTGTGAATGTTGGAGTGATGAAGGAGAGTGGGTGCATTGTGCATATTGGACTGATGAAGGATCCTGGGATGATTGTGAATATTGGAGTAATGATGGACAGACTGGGAACATTGTGAATATTGCAGTGATAAAGTACACAGTAGGAACATTGTGAATACTGGAGAGATGGAGACTGGGAAGATTGTGAATATTGGAGTGATGAAGGGCAGCAGGACATTTGAATATCGCATTGATGAGGGAGAGTGGGAACATTGTGAATATTGGAGTGGTGAAGGAGAGTGGGAAGATTGAGAATATTGGAGTGATGAATCAGAGTGGGAACATTGTGAAAATTGCAGTGATGAAGGACAGACTGGGAACATTGTAAATTCTGGGGTGATGACGGACAGAGTGGGAAGACTGTGAATGTTGGAGTGATGAAGGAGATTGGCAACATTCTGCATATTGGTGTGATGAAGGGGATTGGGAACATTGTGAATATTGCAGTGATGAAGGAGACTGGGAAGACTGTGAATATTGGAGTGATGAAGGAGAGCAGGAACATTGTGAATATTGGAGTGCTCAAGGAAAGTGGGAACATTCTGAATATTGGAGTGCTGAAATGCAGACTGGGAACATTGTGAATATTGGAGTAATGAAGTAGACTGGGAACATTGTGAACATTGCAGTGATGAAGGATGGAGAGGGAACATTGTGAATATTGGAGTGATTAAGGTCAGAGTTGGAACATTGTGAATATTGGAGTGATGAAGGAGACTGGGAAGATTGTGAATATTGGAGTGATGAAGGAGAGTGGGACATTGTGAATATTGCAGTGATGAAGGAGAGTGGGAATATTGTGAATATTGGAGAGATGACGGACAGACTGGGAACATTGTGAATATTGGAGTGATGAAGACAGACTGGGAACATTGTGAATATTGGAATGATGTAGCGTAGTGGGAACATTGTGAATATTGGAGTGATGAAGGACAGACTGGGAACATTGTGAATATTGGAGTGAAGAAGGAGAGTGAGACTGTGAATATTGGAGTGATGAAGGAGAGTGCGAATATTGTGAATATTGGAGTAGGAACATTGTGAATATTGGAGTGATGAAGTACAGACTGGGAACATTGTGAATATTGGATTGATGAAGCACAGACTGCGAACATTGTGAATATTGGAGTGATGAAGGACAGACTGGGAACATTGTGAGTATTGGAGTAATGAAGGAGACTGGGAACATTGTGACAATTGGAGTAATAAAAGAGAGAGGGAAGATTGTGAATATTGGGTGATGAAGGACAGTCTGGGAAGATTGTGAATATTGGAGTGATGATGGACAGAGTGGGAACATTCTGAATATTGGAGTGATGAAGGACACAGTGGGAACATTGCGAATATTGGAGTGATGAAGGACAGACTGGGAACATTGTCAATATTGAAATGATGAACGAGATGGGCAACATTGTGAAGATTGGAGTGATGAAGAGCAGTGGGAACATTGTGAATACTGCAGTGATGAAGGACAGGCTTGGAACATTGTGAATATTGGAGTAATGAAGGACAGACTGGGAACATTGTGAATATTTAAGTGATGAAAGAAATTGGCAACATTGTGAAGATTGGAGTGATGAAGGAGAGGGGAATTTTGTGAATATTGGAGAGGTGAAGGACAGACTGGGAACATTGTTAAAATTGGAGTGCAGAAGGACAGACTGGGAACATTGTGAATATTTAAGTGATGAAAGAAATTGGCAACATTGTGAAGATTGGAGTGATGAAGGAGAGTGGGAATTTTGTGAATATTGGAGAGGTGAAGGACAGACTGGGAACATTGTGAATATTGGAGTGCAGAAGGACAGACTGGGAACATTGTGAGTATTTAAGTGATGAAGGAGATTGGGAAAATGGTGAATATTGGAGTGATGAAGGACAGACAGGGAACACTATGAATATTGGAGTTATGAAGGAGACTGGGAAGATTGTGAATATTGGAGTGATGAAGGACGGACTGGGTATATTGTGAATATTGGAGTGATGAAGTACGGTGGGACATTGTGAATATTGGAGTGACGAAGGACAGAGTGGGAACACTGTGAATATTGGAGAAAAGAAGGACTCTGGGAACATTGTGAATACTGGAGTGATGAAGGAGATTGGCAAAATTGTGAATATTGGAGTGATGAAGGGGAGTGGGAACATTGTGAATATTAGAATGCTGAAGGGGAGTGGGAACATTGTGAATATTGGAGTGATGAGGGAGAGTGGGAACACTGTGAATATTGGAGTGATGAAGGAGAGTGGGTGCATTGTGCATATTGGACTGATGAAGGATCCTGGGATGATTGTGAATATTGGAGTGATGATGGACAGACTGGGAACATTGTGAATATTGCAGTGATAAAGTACACAGTCGGAACATTGTGAATACTGGAGAGATGGAGACTGGGAAGATTGTGAATATTGGAGTGATGAAGGGCAGCAGGACATTTGAATATCGCATTGATGAGGGAGAGTGGGAACATTGTGAATATTGGAGTGGTGAAGGAGACTGGGAAGATTGAGAATATTGGAGTGATGAATCAGAGTGGGAACATTGTGAATATTGCAGTGATGAAGGACAGACTGGGAACATTGTAAATTCTGGGGTGATGAAGGACAGAGTGGGAAGACTGTGAATGTTGGAGTGATGAAGGACATTGGCAACATTGTGAATATTGGAGTGATGAGGGAGAGTGGGAACATTGTGAATATTGGATTGACTAAGGAGAGAGGGGACAATGTATGTATTGGAGTGATGAAGCAGAGTGGGAACACTGTGAATATTGGAGTGATGAGGGAGAGTGGGAACACTGTGAATGTTGGAGTGATGAAGGAGAGTGGGTGCATTGTGCATATTGGACTGATGAAGGATCCTGGGATGATTGTGAATATTGGAGTAATGATGGACAGACTGGGAACATTGTGAATATTGCAGTGATAAAGTACACAGTCGGAACATTGTGAATACTGGAGAGATGGAGACTGGGAAGATTGTGAATATTGGAGTGATGAAGGGCAGCAGGACATTTGAATATCGCATTGATGAGGGAGAGTGGGAACATTGTGAATATTGGAGTGGTGAAGGAGAGTGGGAAGATTGAGAATATTGGAGTGATGAATCAGAGTGGGAACATTGTGAAAATTGCAGTGATGAAGGACAGACTGGGAACATTGTAAATTCTGGGGTGATGACGGACAGAGTGGGAAGACTGTGAATGTTGGAGTGATGAAGGAGATTGGCAACATTCTGCATATTGGTGTGATGAAGGGGATTGGGAACATTGTGAATATTGCAGTGATGAAGGAGACTGGGAAGACTGTGAATATTGGAGTGATGAAGGAGAGCAGGAACATTGTGAATATTGGAGTGCTCAAGGAAAGTGGGAACATTCTGAATATTGGAGTGCTGAAATGCAGACTGGGAACATTGTGAATATTGGAGTAATGAAGTAGACTGGGAACATTGTGAACATTGCAGTGATGAAGGATGGAGAGGGAACATTGTGAATATTGGAGTGATTAAGGTCAGAGTTGGAACATTGTGAATATTGGAGTGATGAAGGAGACTGGGAAGATTGTGAATATTGGAGTGATGAAGGAGAGTGGGACATTGTGAATATTGCAGTGATGAAGGAGAGTGGGAATATTGTGAATATTGGAGAGATGACGGACAGACTGGGAACATTGTGAATATTGGAGTGATGAAGACAGACTGGGAACATTGTGAATATTGGAATGATGTAGCGTAGTGGGAACATTGTGAATATTGGAGTGATGAAGGACAGACTGGGAACATTGTGAATATTGGAGTGAAGAAGGAGAGTGAGACTGTGAATATTGGAGTGATGAAGGAGAGTGCGAATATTGTGAATATTGGAGTAGGAACATTGTGAATATTGGAGTGATGAAGTACAGACTGGGAACATTGTGAATATTGGATTGATGAAGCACAGACTGCGAACATTGTGAATATTGGAGTGATGAAGGACAGACTGGGAACATTGTGAGTATTGGAGTAATGAAGGAGACTGGGAACATTGTGACAATTGGAGTAATAAAAGAGAGAGGGAAGATTGTGAATATTGGGTGATGAAGGACAGTCTGGGAAGATTGTGAATATTGGAGTGATGATGGACAGAGTGGGAACATTCTGAATATTGGAGTGATGAAGGACACAGTGGGAACATTGCGAATATTGGAGTGATGAAGGACAGACTGGGAACATTGTCAATATTGAAATGATGAACGAGATGGGCAACATTGTGAAGATTGGAGTGATGAAGAGCAGTGGGAACATTGTGAATACTGCAGTGATGAAGGACAGGCTTGGAACATTGTGAATATTGGAGTAATGAAGGACAGACTGGGAACATTGTGAATATTTAAGTGATGAAAGAAATTGGCAACATTGTGAAGATTGGAGTGATGAAGGAGAGGGGAATTTTGTGAATATTGGAGAGGTGAAGGACAGACTGGGAACATTGTTAAAATTGGAGTGCAGAAGGACAGACTGGGAACATTGTGAATATTTAAGTGATGAAAGAAATTGGCAACATTGTGAAGATTGGAGTGATGAAGGAGAGTGGGAATTTTGTGAATATTGGAGAGGTGAAGGACAGACTGGGAACATTGTGAATATTGGAGTGCAGAAGGACAGACTGGGAACATTGTGAGTATTTAAGTGATGAAGGAGATTGGGAAAATGGTGAATATTGGAGGGATGAAGGACAGACAGGGAACACTATGAATATTGGAGTTATGAAGGAGACTGGGAAGATTGTGAATATTGGAGTGATGAAGGACGGACTGGGTATATTGTGAATATTGGAGTGATGAAGTACGGTGGGACATTGTGAATATTGGAGTGACGAAGGACAGAGTGGGAACACTGTGAATATTGGAGAAAAGAAGGACTCTGGGAACATTGTGAATACTGGAGTGATGAAGGAGATTGGCAAAATTGTGAATATTGGAGTGATGAAGGGGAGTGGGAACATTGTGAATATTAGAATGCTGAAGGGGAGTGGGAACATTGTGAATATTGGAGTGATGAGGGAGAGTGGGAACACTGTGAATATTGGAGTGATGAAGGAGAGTGGGTGCATTGTGCATATTGGACTGATGAAGGATCCTGGGATGATTGTGAATATTGGAGTGATGATGGACAGACTGGGAACATTGTGAATATTGCAGTGATAAAGTACACAGTCGGAACATTGTGAATACTGGAGAGATGGAGACTGGGAAGATTGTGAATATTGGAGTGATGAAGGGCAGCAGGACATTTGAATATCGCATTGATGAGGGAGAGTGGGAACATTGTGAATATTGGAGAGGTGAAGGACAGACTGGGAACATTGTGAATATTGGAGTGATGAAGACAGACTGGGAACATTGTGAATATTGGAATGATGTAGCGTAGTGGGAACATTGTGAATATTGGAGTGATGAAGGACAGACTGGGAACATTGTGAATATTGGAGTGAAGAAGGAGAGTGAGACTGTGAATATTGGAGTGATGAAGGAGAGTGCGAATATTGTGAATATTGGAGTAGGAACATTGTGAATATTGGAGTGATGAAGTACAGACTGGGAACATTGTGAATATTGGATTGATGAAGCACAGACTGCGAACATTGTGAATATTGGAGTGATGAAGGAGATTGGCAAAATTGTGAATATTGGAGTGATGAAGGGGAGTGGGAACATTGTGAATATTGGAGTGATGAGGGAGAGTGGGAACACTGTGAATATTGGAGTGATGAAGGAGAGTGGGTGCATTGTGCATATTGGACTGATGAAGGATCCTGGGATGATTGTGAATATTGGAGTGATGATGGACAGACTGGGAACATTGTGAATATTGCAGTGATAAAGTACACAGTCGGAACATTGTGAATACTGGAGAGATGGAGACTGGGAAGATTGTGAATATTGGAGTGATGAAGAGCAGCAGGACATTTGAATATCGCATTGATGAGGGAGAGTGGGAACATTGTGAATATTGGAGTGGTGAAGGAGAGTGGGAAGATTGAGAATATTGGAGTGATGAATCAGAGTGGGAACATTGTGAATATTGCAGTGATGAAGGACAGACTGGGAACATTGTGAATATTGCAGTGATGAAGGAATCTGGGAAGATTGTGAATATTGGAGTGAAGAAGGACACAGCGGGAACATTCTGAATATTGGAGTGATGAAGGATGGAGAGGGAACATTGTGAATACTGGAGTGATGAAGGACAGAGGTGCAACTTTGTGAGTATTGGAGTAATTAAGGAGAGAGGGAACATTGTAAATTCTGGGGTGATGAAGGACAGAGTGGGAAGACTGTGAATGTTGGAGTGATGAAGGAGATTGGCAACATTGTGAATATTGGAGTGATGAGGGAGAGTGGGAACATTGTGAATATTGGAGTGATGAAGGAGTCTGGGAACATTATGAATATTGGAGTGATGAAGGAGACTGGCAACACTGTGAATATTTCAGTGATGAAGGAGATTGGCAACATTCTGAATATTGGAGTGATGAAGGGGAGTGGGAACATTGTGAATATTGGAGTGCTCAAGGAAAGTGGGAACATTGCGAATATTGGAGTGATGAAGGGGACTGGGAACATTGTGAATATTGGAGTGATGAAGAAGAGCAGGAACATTGTGAATATTGGAGTGCTCAAGGAAAGTGGGAACATTGCGAACATTGGAGTGATAAAAGACAGACTGGGAACATTCTGAATGTTGGAGTGCTGAAATGCAGACTGGGAACATTGTGAATATTGGAGTAATGAAGGAGACTGGGAACATTGTGAACATTGCAGTGATGAAGGATGGAGAGGGAACATTGTGAATATTGGAGTGATGAAGACAGACTGGGAACAATGTGAATATTGGAATGATGTAGCGTAGTGGGAACATTGTGAATATTGGAGTGATGAAGGACAGACTGGGAACATTGTGAATATTGGAGTGATGAGGGAGAGTGGGAACACTGTGAATATTGGAGTGATGAAGGAGAGTGGGTGCATTGTGCATAATGGACTGATGAAGTATCCTGGGATGATTGTGAATATTGGAGTGATGATGGACAGACTGGGAACATTGTGAATATTGCAGTGACAAAGTGCACAGTCGGAACATTGTGAATACTGGAGAGATGGAGACTGGGAAGATTGTGAACATTGCAGTGATGAAGGATGGAGAGGGAACATTGTGAATATTGGAGTGATGAAGACAGACTGGGAACAATGTGAATATTGGAATGATGTAGCGTAGTGGGAACACTGTGAATATTGGAGTGATGAAGGACAGACTGTGAACATTGTGAATATTGGAGTGATGAGGGAGAGTGGGAACACTGTGAATATTGGAGTGATGAAGGAGAGTGGGTGCATTGTGCATAATGGACTGATGAAGTATCCTGGGAACATTCTGAATATTGGAGTGATGAAGGACACAGTGGGAACATTGCGAATATTGGAGTGATGAAGGACAGACTGGGAACATTGTGAATATTGCAGTGACAAACTGCACAGTCGGAACATTGTGAATACTTGAGAGATGGAGACTGGGAAGATTGTGAATATTGGAGTGATGAAGGGCAGCAGGACATATGAATATCGCATTGATGAGGGAGAGTGGGAACATTGTGAATATTGGAGTGGTGAAGGAGACTGGGAAGATTGAGAATATTGGAGTGATGAATCAGAGTGGGAACATTGTGAATATTGCAGTGATGAAGGACAGACTGGGAACATTGTAAATTCTGGGGTGATGAAGGACAGAGTGGGAAGACTGTGAATGTTGGAGTGATGAAGGACATTGGCAACATTGTGAATATTGGAGTGATGAGGGAGAGTGGGAACATTGTGAATATTGGATTGACTAAGGAGAGAGGGGACAATGTATGTATTGGAGTGATGAAGCAGAGTGGGAACACTGAATATTGGAGTGATGAGGGAGAGTGGGAACACTGTGAATGTTGGAGTGATGAAGGAGAGTGGGTGCATTGTGCATATTGGACTGATGAAGGATCCTGGGATGATTGTGAATATTGGAGTAATGATGGACAGACTGGGAACATTGTGAATATTGCAGTGACAAAGTACACAGTCGGAACATTGTGAATACTGGAGAGATGGAGACTGGGAAGATTGTGAATATTGGAGTGATGAAGGGCAGCAGGACATTTGAATA
Organism: Hypanus sabinus; assembly: GCF_030144855.1. Lineage (NCBI taxonomy): Eukaryota > Metazoa > Chordata > Chondrichthyes > Myliobatiformes > Dasyatidae > Hypanus > Hypanus sabinus. Next base: position 64,817,888 of record NC_082710.1, read on the forward strand.
TCGCATTGATGAGGGAGAGTGGGAACATTGTGAATATTGGAGTGGTGAAGGAGAGTGGGAAGATTGAGAATATTGGAGTGATGAATCAGAGTGGGAACATTGTGAAAATTGCATTGATGAAGGACAGACTGGGAACATTGTAAATTCTGGGGTGATGAAGGACAGAGTGGGAAGACTGTGAATGTTGGAGTGATGAAGGAGATTGGCAACATTCTGCATATTGGTGTGATGAAGGGGATTGGGAACATTGTGAATATTGCAGTGATGAAGGAGACTGGGAAGACTGTGAATATTGGAGTGATGAAGGAGAGCAGGAACATTGTGAATATTGGTGTGCTCAAGGAAAGTGGGAACATTCTGAATATTGGAGTGCTGAAATGCAGACTGGGAACATTGTGAATATTGGAGTAATGAAGTAGACTGGGAACATTGTGAACATTGCAGTGATGAAGGATGGAGAGGGAACATTGTGAATATTGGAGTGATTAAGGTCAGAGTTGGAACATTGTGAATATTGGAGTGATGAAGGAGACTGGGAAGATTGTGACTATTGGAGTGATGAAGGAGAGTGGGACATTGTGAATATTGCAGTGATGAAGGAGAGTGGGAATATTGTGAATATTGGAGAGATGACGGACAGACTGGGAACATTGTGAATATTGGAGTGATGAAGACAGACTGGGAACATTGTGAATATTGCAGTGACAAAGTGCACAGTCGGAACATTCTGAATACTTGAGAGATGGAGACTGGGAAGATTGTGAATATTGGAGTGATGAAGGGCAGCAGGACATATGAATATCGCATTGATGAGGGAGAGTGGGAACATTGTGAATATTGGAGTGGTGAAGGAGACTGGGAAGATTGAGAATATTGGAGTGATGAATCAGAGTGGGAACATTGTGAATATTGCAGTGATGAAGGACAGACTGGGAACATTGTAAATTCTGGGGTGATGAAGGACAGAGTGGGAAGACTGTGAATGTTGGAGTGATGAAGGACATTGGCAACATTGTGAATATTGGAGTGATGAGGGAAAGTGGGAACATTGTGAATATTGGATTGACTAAGGAGAGAGGGGACAATGTATGTATTGGAGTGATGACGCAGAGTGGGAACACTGAATATTGGAGTGATGAGGGAGAGTGGGAACACTGTGAATGTTGGAGTGATGAAGGAGAGTGGGTGCATTGTGCATATTGGACTGATGAAGGATCCTGGGATGATTGTGAATATTGGAGTAATGATGGACAGACTGGGAACATTGTGAATATTGCAGTGATAAAGTACACAGTCGGAACATTGTGAATACTGGAGAGATGGAGACTGGGAAGATTGTGAATATTGGAGTGATGAAGGGCAGCAGGACATTTGAATATCGCATTGATGAGGGAGAGTGGGAACATTGTGAATATTGGAGTGGTGAAGGAGAGTGGGAAGATTGAGAATATTGGAGTGATGAATCAGAGTGGGAACATTGTGAAAATTGCAGTGATGAAGGACAGACTGGGAACATTGTAAATTCTGGGGTGATGAAGGACAGAGTGGGAAGACTGTGAATGTTGGAGTGATGAAGGAGATTGGCAACATTCTGCATATTGGTGTGATGAAGGGGATTGGGAACATTGTGAATATTGCAGTGATGAAGGAGACTGGGAAGACTGTGAATATTGGAGTGATGAAGGAGAGCAGGAACATTGTGAATATTGGAGTGCTCAAGGAAAGTGGGAACATTCTGAATATTGGAGTGCTGAAATGCAGACTGGGAACATTGTGAATATTGGAGTAATGAAGTAGACTGGGAACATTGTGAACATTGCAGTGATGAAGGATGGAGAGGGAACATTGTGAATATTGGAGTGATTAAGGTCAGAGTTGGAACATTGTGAATATTGGAGTGATGAAGGAGACTGGGAAGATTGTGAATATTGGAGTGATGAAGGAGAGTGGGACATTGTGAATATTGCAGTGATGAAGGAGAGTGGGAATATTGTGAATATTGGAGAGATGACGGACAGACTGGGAACATTGTGAATATTGGAGTGATGAAGACAGACTGGGAACATTGTGAATATTGGAATGATGTAGCGTAGTGGGAACATTGTGAATATTGGAGTGATGAAGGACAGACTGGGAACATTGTGAATATTGGAGTGAAGAAGGAGAGTGAGACTGTGAATATTGGAGTGATGAAGGAGAGTGCGAATATTGTGAATATTGGAGTAGGAACATTGTGAATATTGGAGTGATGAAGTACAAACTGGGAACATTGTGAATATTGGATTGATGAAGCACAGACTGCGAACATTGTGAATATTGGAGTGATGAAGGACAGACTGGGAACATTGTGAGTATTGGAGTAATGAAGGAGACTGGGAACATTGTGACAATTGGAGTAATAAAAGAGAGAGGGAAGATTGTGAATATTGGGTGATGAAGGACAGTCTGGGAAGATTGTGAATATTGGAGTGATGATGGACAGAGTGGGAACATTCTGAATATTGGAGTGATGAAGGACACAGTAGGAACATTGCGAATATTGGAGTGATGAAGGACAGACTGGGAACATTGTCAATATTGAAATGATGAACGAGATGGGCAACATTGTGAAGATTGGAGTGATGAAGAGCAGTGGGAACATTGTGAATACTGCAGTGATGAAGGACAGGCTTGGAACATTGTGAATATTGGAGTAATGAAGGACAGACTGGGAACATTGTGAATATTTAAGTGATGCAAGAAATTGGCAACATTGTGAAGATTGGAGTGATGAAGGAGAGGGGAATTTTGTGAATATTGGAGAGGTGAAGGACAGACTGGGAACATTGTTAAAATTGGAGTGCAGAAGGACAGACTGGGAACATTGTGAATATTTAAGTGATGAAAGAAATTGGCAACATTGTGAAGATTGGAGTGATGAAGGAGAGTGGGAATTTTGTGAATATTGGAGAGGTGAAGGACAGACTGGGAACATTGTGAATATTGGAGTGCAGAAGGACAGACTGGGAACATTGTGAGTATTTAAGTGATGAAGGAGATTGGGAAAATGGTGAATATTGGAGTGATGAAGGACAGACAGGGAACACTATGAATATTGGAGTTATGAAGGAGACTGGGAAGATTGTGAATATTGGAGTGATGAAGGACGGACTGGGTATATTGTGAATATTGGAGTGATGAAGTACGGTGGGACATTGTGAATATTGGAGTGACGAAGGACAGAGTGGGAACACTGTGAATATTGGAGAAAAGAAGGACTCTGGGAACATTGTGAATACTGGAGTGATGAAGGAGATTGGCAAAATTGTGAATATTGGAGTGATGAAGGGGAGTGGGAACATTGTGAATATTAGAATGCTGAAGGGGAGTGGGAACATTGTGAATATTGGAGTGATGAGGGAGAGTGGGAACACTGTGAATATTGGAGTGATGAAGGAGAGTGGGTGCATTGTGCATATTGGACTGATGAAGGATCCTGGGATGATTGTGAATATTGGAGTGATGATGGACAGACTGGGAACATTGTGAATATTGCAGTGATAAAGTACACAGTCGGAACATTGTGAATACTGGAGAGATGGAGACTGGGAAGATTGTGAATATTGGAGTGATGAAGGGCAGCAGGACATTTGAATATCGCATTGATGAGGGAGAGTGGGAACATTGTGAATATTGGAGAGGTGAAGGACAGACTGGGAACATTGTGAATATTGGAGTGATGAAGACAGACTGGGAACATTGTGAATATTGGAATGATGTAGCGTAGTGGGAACATTGTGAATATTGGAGTGATGAAGGAGAGTGGGAAGATTGAGAATATTGGAGTGATGAATCAGAGTGGGAACATTGTGAAAATTGCAGTGATGAAGGACAGTCTGGGAACATTGTAAATTCTGGGGTGATGAAGGACAGAGTGGGAAGACTGTGAATGTTGGAGTGATGAAGGAGATTGGCAACATTCTGCATATTGGTGTGATGAAGGGGATTGGGAACATTGTGAATATTGCAGTGATGAAGGAGACTGGGAAGACTGTGAATATTGGAGTGATGAAGGAGAGCAGGAACATTGTGAATATTGGAGTGCTCAAGGAAAGTGGGAACATTCTGAATATTGGAGTGCTGAAATGCAGACTGGGAACATTGTGAATATTGGAGTAATGAAGTAGACTGGGAACATTGTGAACATTGCAGTGATGAAGGATGGAGAGGGAACATTGTGAATATTGGAGTGATTAAGGTCAGAGTTGGAACATTGTGAATATTGGAGTGATGAAGGAGACTGGGAAGATTGTGAATATTGGAGTGATGAAGGAGAGTGGGACATTGTGAATATTGCAGTGATGAAGGAGAGTGGGAATATTGTGAATATTGGAGAGATGACGGACAGACTGGGAACATTGTGAATATTGGAGTGATGAAGACAGACTGGGAACATTATGAATATTGGAATGATGTAGCGTAGTGGGAACATTGTGAATATTGGAGTGATGAAGGACAGACTGGGAACATTGTGAATATTGGAGTGGTGAAGGAGAGTGGGAAGATTGAGAATATTGGAGTGATGAATCAGAGTGGGAACATTGTGAATATTGCAGTGATGAAGGACAGACTGGGAACATTGTGAATATTGCAGTGATGAAGGAAACTGGGAAGATTGTGAATATTGGAGTGAAGAAGGACACAGCGGGAACATTCTGAATATTGGAGTGATGAAGGATGGAGAGGGAACATTGTGAATACTGGAGTGATGAAGGACAGAGGTGCAACTTTGTGAGTATTGGAGTAATTAAGGAGAGAGGGAACATTGTAAATTCTGAGGTGATGAAGGACAGAGTGGGAAGACTGTGAATGTTGGAGTGATGAAGGAGATTGGCAACATTGTGAATATTGGAGTGATGAGGGAGAGTGGGAACATTGTGAATATTGGAGTGATGAAGGAGTCTGGGAACATTATGAATATTGGAGTGATGAAGGAGACTGGCAACATTGTGAATATTTCAGTGATGAAGGAGATTGGCAACATTCTGAATATTGGAGTGATGAAGGGGAGTGGGAACATTGTGAATATTGGAGTGATGAAGGAGACTGGGAAGACTGTGAATATTGGAGTAATGAAGGAGCGCAGGAACATTGTGAATATTGGAGTGCTCAAGGAAAGTGGGAACTTGCGAATATTGCAGTGATAAAAGACAGACTGGGAACATTGTGAATATTGGAGTGATGAAGACAGACTGGGAACAATGTGAATATTGGAATGATGTAGCGTAGTGGGAACATTGTGAATATTGGAGTGATGAAGGACAGACTGGGAACATTGTGAAAATTGGAGTGATGAGGGAGAGTGGGAACACTGTGAATATTGGAGTGATGAAGGAGAGTGGGTGCATTGTGCATAATGGACTGATGAAGGATCCTGGGATGATTGTGAATATTGGAGTGATGATGGACAGACTGGGAACATTGTGAATATTGCAGTGACAAAGTGCACAGTCGGAACATTGTGAATACTGGAGAGAAGGAGACTGGGAAGATTGTGAATATTGGAGTGATGAAGGGCAGCAGGACATATGAATATCGCATTGATGAGGGAGAGTGGGAACATTGTGAATATTGGAGTGGTGAAGGAGACTGGGAAGATTGAGAATATTGGAGTGATGAATCAGAGTGGGAACATTGTGAATATTGCAGTGATGAAGGACAGACTGGGAACATTGTAAATTCTGGGGTGATGAAGGACAGAGTGGGAAGACTGTGAATGTTGGAGTGATGAAGGAGATTGGCAACATTGTGAATATTGGAGTGATGAGGGAGAGTGGGAACATTGTGAATATTGGAGTGATAAAGGGGAGTGGGAACATTGTGAATATTGGATTGACTAAGGAGAGAGGGGACAATGTATATATTGGAGTGATGAAGCAGAGTGGGAACATTGTGAAAATTGCAGTGATGAAGGACAGACTGGGAACATGGTAAATTCTGGGGTGATGAAGGACAGAGTGGGAAGACTGTGAATGTTGGAGTGATGAAGGAGATTGGCAACATTCTGAATATTGGAGTGATGAAGGGGATTGGGAACATTGTGAATATTGGAGTGATGAAGGAGACTGGGAAGACTGTGAATATTGGAGTGATGAAGGAGAGCAGGAACATTGTGAATATTGGAGTGATGAAGGAGAGCAGGAACATTGTGAATATTGGAGTGCTCAAGGAAAGTGGGAACATTCTGAATATTGGAGTGCTGAAATGCAGACTGGGAACATTGTGAATATTGGAGTAATGAAGGAGACTGGGAACATTGTGAACATTGCAGTGATGAAGGATGGAGAGGGAACATTGTGAATATTGGAGTGATTAAGGTCAGTGTTGGAACATTGTGAATATTGGAGTGATGAAGGAGACTGGGAAGATTGTGAATATTGGAGTGATGAAGGAGAGTGGGACATTGTGAATATTGCAGTGATGAAGGAGAGTGGGAATATTGTGAATATTGGAGAGATGACGGACAGACTGGGAACATTGTGAATATTGGAGTGATGAAGACAGACTGGGAACATTGTGAATATTGGAATGATGTAGCGTAGTGGGAACATTGTGAACATTGGAGTGATGAAGGACAGACTGGGAACATTGTGAATATTGGAGTGAAGAAGGAGAGTGAGACTGTGAATATTGGAGTGATGAAGGAGAGTGCAAATATTGTGAATATTGGAGTAGGAACATTGTGAATATTGGAGTGATGAAGTACAGACTGGGAACATTGTGAATATTGGATTGATGAAGCACAGACTGCGAACATTGTGAATATTGGAGTGATGAAGGACAGACTGGGAACATTGTGAGTATTGGAGTAATGAAGGAGACTGGGAACATTGTGACAATTGGAGTAATAAAAGAGAGAGGGAAGATTGTGAATATTGGGTGATGAAGGACAGTCTGGGAAGATTGTGAATATTGGAGTGATGATGGACAGAGTGGGAACATTCTGAATATTGGAGTGATGAAGGACACAGTGGGAACATTGCGAATATTGGAGTGATGAAGGACAGACTGGGAACATTGTCAATATTGAAATGATGAACGACATGGGCAACATTGTGAAGATTGGAGTGATGAAGAGCAGTGGGAATATTGTGAATATTGGAATGATGAAGGGGAGCGGGAACATTGTGAATATTGGAGTAATGAAGGACAGACTGGGAACGTTGTGAACATTTAAGTGATGAAAGACAGACAGGGAACACTGTGAATATGGGAATGATGAAGGACAGTCTGGGAAGATTTTGAATATTGTAGTGATGAAGGACAGACTGGGGACATTGTGAATACTGAAATGACGAACGAGATGGGCAACATTGTGAAGATTGGAGTGATCAAGAGCAGTGGGAACATTGTGAATACTGCAGTGATGAAGGACAGGCTAGGAACATTGTGAATATTGGAGTAATGAAGGACAGACTGGGAACACTGTGAATATTTAACTGATGAAAGACAGACAGGGAACACTGTGAATATGGGAGTGATGAAGGACAGTCTGGGAAGATTTTAAATATTGGAGTGATGAAGGACAGACTGGGGACATTGTGAATACTGAAATGACGAACGAGATGGGCAACATTGTGAAGATTGGAGTGATCAAGAGCAGTGGGAACATTGTGAATACTGCAGTGATGAAGGACAGGCTAGGAACATTGTGAATATTGGAGTAATGAAGGACAGACTGGGAACATTGTGAATATTTAAGTGATGAAAGAAATTGGCAACATTGTGACGATTGGAGTGATGAAGGAGAGTGGGAATTTTGTGAATATTGGAGAGGTGAAGGACAGACTGGGAACATTGTGAAAATTGGAGTGCAGAAGGACAGACTGGGAACATTGTGAATATTTAAGTGATGAAAGAAATTGGCAACATTGTGAAGATTGGAGTGATGAAGGAGAGTGGGAATTTTGTGAATATTGGAGAGGTGAAGGACAGACTGGGAACATTGTGAATATTGGAGTGCAGAAGGACAGACTGGGAACATTGTGAGTATTTAAGTGATGAAGTAGATTGGGAAAATGGTGAATATTGGAGTGATGAAGGACAGACAGGGAACACTATGAATATTGGAGTTATGAAGGAGACTGGGAAGATTGTGAATATTGGAGTGATGAAAGAAATTGGCAACATTGTGAAGATTGGAGTGATGAAGGAGAGTGGGAATTTTGTGAATATTGGAGAGGTGAAGGACAGACTGGGAACATTGTGAATATTGGAGTGCAGAAGGACAGACTGGGAACATTGTGAGTATTTAAGTGATGAAGGAGATTGAAATATGGTGAATATTGGAGTGATGAAGGACAGACAGGGAACACTATGAATATTGGAGTTATGAAGGAGACTGGGTATATTGTGAATATTGGAGTGATGAAGTACGGTGGGACATTGTGAATATTGGAGTGACGAAGGACAGAGTGGGAACACTGTGAATATTGGAGAAAAGAAGGACACTGGGAACATTGTGAATACTGGAGTGATGAAGGAAATTGGCAAAATTGTGAATATTGGAGTGATGAAGGGGAGTGGGAACATTGTGAATATTAGAATGCTGAAGGGGAGTGGGAACATTGTGAATATTGGAGTGATGAGGGAGAGTGGGAACACTGTGAATATTGGAGTGATGAAGGAGAGTGGGTGCATTGTGCATATTGGACTGATGAAGGATCCTGGGATGATTGTGAATATTGGAGTGATGATGGACAGACTGGGAACATTGTGAATATTGCAGTGATAAAGTACACAGTCGGAACATTGTGAATACTGGAGAGATGGAGACTGGGAAGATTGTGAATATTGGAGTGATAAAGGGCAGCAGGACATTTGAATATCGCATTGATGAGGGAGAGTGGGAACATTGTGAATATTGGAGTGGTGAAGGAGACTGGGAAGATTGAGAATATTGGAGTGATGAATCAGAGTGGGAACATTGTGAATATTGCAGTGATGAAGGACAGACTGGGAACATTGTGAATATTGCAGTGATGAAGGAAACTGGCAACATTGTGAATATTTCAGTGATGAAGGAGATTGGCAACATTCTGAATATTGGAGTGATGAAGGGGAGTGGGAACATTGTGAATATTGGAGTGATGAAGGAGACTGGGAAGACTGTGAATATTGGAGTAATGAAGGAGAGCAGGAACATTGTGAATATTGGAGTGCTCAAGGAAAGTGGGAACTTGCGAATATTGCAGTGATAAAAGACAGACTGGGAACATTGTGAATATTGGAGTGATGAAGACAGACTGGGAACAATGTGAATATTGGAATGATGTAGCGTAGTGGGAACATTGTGAATATTGGAGTGATGAAGGACAGACTGGGAACATTGTGAAAATTGGAGTGATGAGGGAGAGTGGGAACACTGTGAATATTGGAGTGATGAAGGAGAGTGGGTGCATTGTGCATAATGGACTGATGAAGGATCCTGGGATGATTGTGAATATTGGAGTGATGATGGACAGACTGGGAACATTGTGAATATTGCAGTGACAAAGTGCACAGTCGGAACATTGTGAATACTGGAGAGAAGGAGACTGGGAAGATTGTGAATATTGGAGTGATGAAGGGCAGCAGGACATATGAATATCGCATTGATGAGGGAGAGTGGGAACATTGTGAATATTGGAGTGGTGAAGGAGACTGGGAAGATTGAGAATATTGGAGTGATGAATCAGAGTGGGAACATTGTGAATATTGCAGTGATGAAGGACAGACTGGGAACATTGTAAATTCTGGGGTGATGAAGGACAGAGTGGGAAGACTGTGAATGTTGGAGTGATGAAGGAGATTGGCAACATTGTGAATATTGGAGTGATGAGGGAGAGTGGGAACATTGTGAATATTGGAGTGATAAAGGGGAGTGGGAACATTGTGAATATTGGATTGACTAAGGAGAGAGGGGACAATGTATATATTGGAGTGATGAAGCAGAGTGGGAACATTGTGAAAATTGCAGTGATGAAGGACAGACTGGGAACATGGTAAATTCTGGGGTGATGAAGGACAGAGTGGGAAGACTGTGAATGTTGGAGTGATGAAGGAGATTGGCAACATTCTGAATATTGGAGTGATGAAGGGGATTGGGAACATTGTGAATATTGGAGTGATGAAGGAGACTGGGAAGACTGTGAATATTGGAGTGATGAAGGAGAGCAGGAACATTGTGAATATTGGAGTGATGAAGGAGAGCAGGAACATTGTGAATATTGGAGTGCTCAAGGAAAGTGGGAACATTCTGAATATTGGAGTGCTGAAATGCAGACTGGGAACATTGTGAATATTGGAGTAATGAAGGAGACTGGGAACATTGTGAACATTGCAGTGATGAAGGATGGAGAGGGAACATTGTGAATATTGGAGTGATTAAGGTCAGTGTTGGAACATTGTGAATATTGGAGTGATGAAGGAGACTGGGAAGATTGTGAATATTGGAGTGATGAAGGAGAGTGGGACATTGTGAATATTGCAGTGATGAAGGAGAGTGGGAATATTGTGAATATTGGAGAGATGACGGACAGACTGGGAACATTGTGAATATTGGAGTGATGAAGACAGACTGGGAACATTGTGAATATTGGAATGATGTAGCGTAGTGGGAACATTGTGAACATTGGAGTGATGAAGGACAGACTGGGAACATTGTGAATATTGGAGTGAAGAAGGAGAGTGAGACTGTGAATATTGGAGTGATGAAGGAGAGTGCAAATATTGTGAATATTGGAGTAGGAACATTGTGAATATTGGAGTGATGAAGTACAGACTGGGAACATTGTGAATATTGGATTGATGAAGCACAGACTGCGAACATTGTGAATATTGGAGTGATGAAGGACAGACTGGGAACATTGTGAGTATTGGAGTAATGAAGGAGACTGGGAACATTGTGACAATTGGAGTAATAAAAGAGAGAGGGAAGATTGTGAATATTGGGTGATGAAGGACAGTCTGGGAAGATTGTGAATATTGGAGTGATGATGGACAGAGTGGGAACATTCTGAATATTGGAGTGATGAAGGACACAGTGGGAACATTGCGAATATTGGAGTGATGAAGGACAGACTGGGAACATTGTCAATATTGAAATGATGAACGACATGGGCAACATTGTGAAGATTGGAGTGATGAAGAGCAGTGGGAATATTGTGAATATTGGAATGATGAAGGGGAGCGGGAACATTGTGAATATTGGAGTAATGAAGGACAGACTGGGAACGTTGTGAACATTTAAGTGATGAAAGACAGACAGGGAACACTGTGAATATGGGAATGATGAAGGACAGTCTGGGAAGATTTTGAATATTGTAGTGATGAAGGACAGACTGGGGACATTGTGAATACTGAAATGACGAACGAGATGGGCAACATTGTGAAGATTGGAGTGATCAAGAGCAGTGGGAACATTGTGAATACTGCAGTGATGAAGGACAGGCTAGGAACATTGTGAATATTGGAGTAATGAAGGACAGACTGGGAACACTGTGAATATTTAACTGATGAAAGACAGACAGGGAACACTGTGAATATGGGAGTGATGAAGGACAGTCTGGGAAGATTTTAAATATTGGAGTGATGAAGGACAGACTGGGGACATTGTGAATACTGAAATGACGAACGAGATGGGCAACATTGTGAAGATTGGAGTGATCAAGAGCAGTGGGAACATTGTGAATACTGCAGTGATGAAGGACAGGCTAGGAACATTGTGAATATTGGAGTAATGAAGGACAGACTGGGAACATTGTGAATATTTAAGTGATGAAAGAAATTGGCAACATTGTGACGATTGGAGTGATGAAGGAGAGTGGGAATTTTGTGAATATTGGAGAGGTGAAGGACAGACTGGGAACATTGTGAAAATTGGAGTGCAGAAGGACAGACTGGGAACATTGTGAATATTTAAGTGATGAAAGAAATTGGCAACATTGTGAAGATTGGAGTGATGAAGGAGAGTGGGAATTTTGTGAATATTGGAGAGGTGAAGGACAGACTGGGAACATTGTGAATATTGGAGTGCAGAAGGACAGACTGGGAACATTGTGAGTATTTAAGTGATGAAGTAGATTGGGAAAATGGTGAATATTGGAGTGATGAAGGACAGACAGGGAACACTATGAATATTGGAGTTATGAAGGAGACTGGGAAGATTGTGAATATTGGAGTGATGAAAGAAATTGGCAACATTGTGAAGATTGGAGTGATGAAGGAGAGTGGGAATTTTGTGAATATTGGAGAGGTGAAGGACAGACTGGGAACATTGTGAATATTGGAGTGCAGAAGGACAGACTGGGAACATTGTGAGTATTTAAGTGATGAAGGAGATTGAAATATGGTGAATATTGGAGTGATGAAGGACAGACAGGGAACACTATGAATATTGGAGTTATGAAGGAGACTGGGTATATTGTGAATATTGGAGTGATGAAGTACGGTGGGACATTGTGAATATTGGAGTGACGAAGGACAGAGTGGGAACACTGTGAATATTGGAGAAAAGAAGGACACTGGGAACATTGTGAATACTGGAGTGATGAAGGAAATTGGCAAAATTGTGAATATTGGAGTGATGAAGGGGAGTGGGAACATTGTGAATATTAGAATGCTGAAGGGGAGTGGGAACATTGTGAATATTGGAGTGATGAGGGAGAGTGGGAACACTGTGAATATTGGAGTGATGAAGGAGAGTGGGTGCATTGTGCATATTGGACTGATGAAGGATCCTGGGATGATTGTGAATATTGGAGTGATGATGGACAGACTGGGAACATTGTGAATATTGCAGTGATAAAGTACACAGTCGGAACATTGTGAATACTGGAGAGATGGAGACTGGGAAGATTGTGAATATTGGAGTGATAAAGGGCAGCAGGACATTTGAATATCGCATTGATGAGGGAGAGTGGGAACATTGTGAATATTGGAGTGGTGAAGGAGACTGGGAAGATTGAGAATATTGGAGTGATGAATCAGAGTGGGAACATTGTGAATATTGCAGTGATGAAGGACAGACTGGGAACATTGTGAATATTGCAGTGATGAAGGAAACTGGGAAGATTGTGAATGTTGGAGTGATGAAGGAGATTGGCAACATTCTGAATATTGGAGTGATGAGGGAGAGTGGGAACATTGTGAATATTGGAGTGATAAAGGGGAGTGGGAACATTGTGAATATTGGATTGACTAAGGAGAGAGGGGACAATGTATATATTGGAGTGATGAAGCAGAGTGGGAACATTGTGAAAATTGCAGTGATGAAGGACAGACTGGGAACATTGTAAATTCTGGGGTGATGAAGGACAGAGTGGGAAGACTGTGAATGTTGGAGTGATGAAGGAGATTGGCAACATTCTGAATATTGGAGTGATGAAGGTGATTGGGAACATTGTGAATATTGGAGTGATGAAGGAGACTGGGAAGACTGTGAATATTGGAGTGATGAAGGAGAGCAGGAACATTGTGAATATTGGAGTGATGAAGGAGAGCAGGAACATTGTGAATATTGGAGTGCTCAAGGAAAGTGGGAACATTCTGAATATTGGAGTGCTGAAATGCAGACTGGGAACATTGTGAATATTGGAGTAATGAAGGAGACTGGGAACATTGTGAACATTGCAGTGATGAAGGATGGAGAGGGAACATTGTGAATATTGGAGTGATTAAGGTCAGAGTTGGAACATTGTGAATATTGGAGTGATGAAGGAGACTGGGAAGATTGTGAATATTGGAGTGATGAAGGAGAGTGGGACATTGTGAATATTGCAGTGATGAAGGAGAGTGGGAATATTGTGAATATTGGAGAGATGACGGACAGACTGGGAACATTGTGAATATTGGAGTGATGAAGACAGACTGGGAACATTGTGAATATTGGAATGATGTAGCGTAGTGGGAACATTGTGAATATTGGAGTAATGAAGGACAGACTGGGAACATTGTGAATATTGGAGTGAAGAAGGAGAGTGAGACTGTGAATATTGGAGTGATGAAGGAGAGTGCGAATATTGTGAATATTGGAGTAGGAACATTGTGAATATTGGAGTGATGAAGTACAGACTGGGACCATTGTGAATATTGGATTGATGAAGCACAGACTGCGAACATTGTGAATATTGGAGTGATGAAGGACAGACTGGGAACATTGTGAGTATTGGAGTAATGAAGGAGACTGGGAACATTGTGACAATTGGAGTAATAAAAGAGAGAGGGAAGATTGTGAATATTGGGTGATGAAGGACAGTCTGGGAAGATTGTGAATATTGGAGTGATGATGGACAGAGTGGGAACATTCTGAATATTGGAGTGATGAAGGAGATTGGGAAAATGGTGAATATTGGAGTGATGAAGGACAGACAGGGAACACTATGAATATTGGAGTTATGAAGGAGACTGGGAAGATTGTGAATATTGGAGTGATGAAAGAAATTGGCAACATTGTGAAGATTGGAGTGATGAAGGAGAGTGGGAATTTTGTGAATATTGGAGAGGTGAAGGACAGACTGGGAACATTGTGAATATTGGAGTGCAGAAGGACAGACTGGGAACATTGTGAGTATTTAAGTGATGAAGGAGATTGGGAATATGGTGAATATTGGAGTGATGAAGGACAGACAGGGAACACTATGAATATTGGAGTTATGAAGGAGACTGGGTATATTGTGAATATTGGAGTGATGAAGTACGGTGGGACATTGTGAATATTGGAGTGACGAAGGACAGAGTGGGAACACTGTGAATATTGGAGAAAAGAAGGACACTGGGAACATTGTGAATACTGGAGTGATGAAGGAAATTGGCAAAATTGTGAATATTGGAGTGATGAAGGGGAGTGGGAACATTGTGAATATTAGAATGCTGAAGGGGAGTGGGAACATTGTGAATATTGGAGTGATGAGGGAGAGTGGGAACACTGTGAATATTGGAGTGATGAAGGAGAGTGGGTGCATTGTGCATATTGGACTGATGAAGGATCCTGGGATGATTGTGAATATTGGAGTGATGATGGACAGACTGGGAACATTGTGAATATTGCAGTGATAAAGTACACAGTCGGAACATTGTGAATACTGGAGAGATGGAGACTGGGAAGATTGTGAATATTGGAGTGATAAAGGGCAGCAGGACATTTGAATATCGCATTGATGAGGGAGAGTGGGAACATTGTGAATATTGGAGTGGTGAAGGAGACTGGGAAGATTGAGAATATTGGAGTGATGAATCAGAGTGGGAACATTGTGAATATTGCAGTGATGAAGGACAGACTGGGAACATTGTGAATATTGCAGTGATGAAGGAAACTGGGAAGATTGTGAATGTTGGAGTGATGAAGGAGATTGGCAACATTCTGAATATTGGAGTGATGAGGGAGAGTGGGAACATTGTGAATATTGGAGTGATAAAGGGGAGTGGGAACATTGTGAATATTGGATTGACTAAGGAGAGAGGGGACAATGTATATATTGGAGTGATGAAGCAGAGTGGGAACATTGTGAAAATTGCAGTGATGAAGGACAGACTGGGAACATTGTAAATTCTGGGGTGATGAAGGACAGAGTGGGAAGACTGTGAATGTTGGAGTGATGAAGGAGATTGGCAACATTCTGAATATTGGAGTGATGAAGGTGATTGGGAACATTGTGAATATTGGAGTGATGAAGGAGACTGGGAAGACTGTGAATATTGGAGTGATGAAGGAGAGCAGGAACATTGTGAATATTGGAGTGATGAAGGAGAGCAGGAACATTGTGAATATTGGAGTGCTCAAGGAAAGTGGGAACATTCTGAATATTGGAGTGCTGAAATGCAGACTGGGAACATTGTGAATATTGGAGTAATGAAGGAGACTGGGAACATTGTGAACATTGCAGTGATGAAGGATGGAGAGGGAACATTGTGAATATTGGAGTGATTAAGGTCAGAGTTGGAACATTGTGAATATTGGAGTGATGAAGGAGACTGGGAAGATTGTGAATATTGGAGTGATGAAGGAGAGTGGGACATTGTGAATATTGCAGTGATGAAGGAGAGTGGGAATATTGTGAATATTGGAGAGATGACGGACAGACTGGGAACATTGTGAATATTGGAGTGATGAAGACAGACTGGGAACATTGTGAATATTGGAATGATGTAGCGTAGTGGGAACATTGTGAATATTGGAGTAATGAAGGACAGACTGGGAACATTGTGAATATTGGAGTGAAGAAGGAGAGTGAGACTGTGAATATTGGAGTGATGAAGGAGAGTGCGAATATTGTGAATATTGGAGTAGGAACATTGTGAATATTGGAGTGATGAAGTACAGACTGGGACCATTGTGAATATTGGATTGATGAAGCACAGACTGCGAACATTGTGAATATTGGAGTGATGAAGGACAGACTGGGAACATTGTGAGTATTGGAGTAATGAAGGAGACTGGGAACATTGTGACAATTGGAGTAATAAAAGAGAGAGGGAAGATTGTGAATATTGGGTGATGAAGGACAGTCTGGGAAGATTGTGAATATTGGAGTGATGATGGACAGAGTGGGAACATTCTGAATATTGGAGTGATGAAGGAGATTGGGAAAATGGTGAATATTGGAGTGATGAAGGACAGACAGGGAACACTATGAATATTGGAGTTATGAAGGAGACTGGGAAGATTGTGAATATTGGAGTGATGAAAGAAATTGGCAACATTGTGAAGATTGGAGTGATGAAGGAGAGTGGGAATTTTGTGAATATTGGAGAGGTGAAGGACAGACTGGGAACATTGTGAATATTGGAGTGCAGAAGGACAGACTGGGAACATTGTGAGTATTTAAGTGATGAAGGAGATTGGGAATATGGTGAATATTGGAGTGATGAAGGACAGACAGGGAACACTATGAATATTGGAGTTATGAAGGAGACTGGGTATATTGTGAATATTGGAGTGATGAAGTACGGTGGGACATTGTGAATATTGGAGTGACGAAGGACAGAGTGGGAACACTGTGAATATTGGAGAAAAGAAGGACACTGGGAACATTGTGAATACTGGAGTGATGAAGGAAATTGGCAAAATTGTGAATATTGGAGTGATGAAGGGGAGTGGGAACATTGTGAATATTAGAATGCTGAAGGGGAGTGGGAACATTGTGAATATTGGAGTGATGAGGGAGAGTGGGAACACTGTGAATATTGGAGTGATGAAGGAGAGTGGGTGCATTGTGCATATTGGACTGATGAAGGATCCTGGGATGATTGTGAATATTGGAGTGATGATGGACAGACTGGGAACATTGTGAATATTGCAGTGATAAAGTACACAGTCGGAACATTGTGAATACTGGAGAGATGGAGACTGGGAAGATTGTGAATATTGGAGTGATGAAGGGCAGCAGGACATTTGAATATCGCATTGATGAGGGAGAGTGGGAACATTGTGAATATTGGAGTGGTGAAGGAGACTGGGAAGATTGATAATATTGGAGTGATGAATCAGAGTGGGAACATTGTGAATATTGCAGTGATGAAGGACAGACTGGGAACATTGTGAATATTGCAGTGATGAAGCAGAGTGGGTGCATTGTGAATATTGGAGTGATGAAGGAGATTGGCAACATTGTGAATATTTCAGTGATGAAGGAGATTGGCAACATTCTGAATATTGGAGTGATGAAGGGGAGTGGGAACATTGTGAATATTGGAGTGATGAAGGAGAGTGGGAGCATTGTGAATATTGGAATGATGAAGGAGACTGGGAAGATTGTGAATATTGGAATGATGAAGGAGCCTGGGAAGATTGTGAATATTGGAGTGATGATGGACAGACTGGGAACATTGTGAATATTGGAGTGATGAAGCAGAGTGGGTGCATTGTGAATATTGGAGTGATGAAGCAGATTGGCAAAATTGTGAATATTAGAGAGATGAAGGGGAGTGGGAACATTGTGAATATTAGAATGCTGAAGGGGAGTGGGAACATTGTGAATATTGGAGTGATGAGGGAGAGTGGGAACACTGTGAATATTGGAATGATGAAGGAGAGTGGGTGCATTGTGCATATTGGACTGATGAAGGATCCTAGGATGATTGTGAATATTGGAGTGATGATGGACAGACTGGGAACATTGTGAATATTGCAGTGATAAAGTACACAGTCGGAACATTGTGAATACTGGAGAGATGGAGACTGGGAAGATTGTGAATATTGGAGTGATGAAGAGCAGCAGGACATTTGAATATCGCATTGATGAGGGAGAGTGGGAACATTGTGAATATTGGAGTGGTGAAGGAGAGTGGGAAGATTGAGAATATTGGAGTGATGAATCAGAGTGGGAACATTGTGAATATTGCAGTGATGAAGGACAGACTGGGAACATTGTGAATATTGCAGTGATGAAGGAAACTGGGAAGATTGTGAATATTGGAGTGAAGAAGGACACAGCGGGAACATTCTGAATATTGGAGTGATGAAGGATGGAGAGGGAACATTGTGAATACTGGAGTGATGAAGGACAGAGGTGCAACTTTGTGAGTATTGGAGTAATTAAGGAGAGAGGGAACATTGTAAATTCTGGGGTGATGAAGGACAGAGTGGGAAGACTGTGAATGTTGGAGTGATGAAGGAGATTGGCAACATTGTGAATATTGGAGTGATGAGGGAGCGTGGGATCATTGTGAATATTGGAGTGATGAAGGAGTCTGGGAACATTATGAATATTGGAGTGATGAAGGAGACTGGGAAGTGTGAATATTGGAGTGATGAAGGACGGACTGGGTATATTGTGAATATTGGAGTGATGAAGTACGGTGGGACATTGTGAATATTGGAGTGACCAAGGACAGAGTGGGAACACTGTGAATATTGGAGAAAAGAAGGACACTGGGAAGATTGTGAATATTGGACTAATGAAGGACAGTGGGACATTGTGAATTTTGGTGTGATGAGGGAGAGTGGGAACATTGTGAATACTGGAATGATGAAGGAGATTGGCACAATTGTGAATATTGGAGTGATGAAGGGGAGTGGAAACATTGTGAATATTGGATTGACTAAGGAGAGAGGGGGCAATGTATATATTGGAGTGATGAAGCAGAGTGGGAACACTGTGAATATTGGAGTGATGAAGGAGAGTGGGAACACTGTGAATATTGGAGTGATGAAGGAGAGTGGGTGCATTGTGCATATTGGACTGATGAAGGATCCTGGGATGATTGTGAATATTGGAGTGATGATGGACAGACTGGGAACATTGTGAATAATGCAGTGATAAAGTACACAGTCGGAACATTGTGAATACTGGAGAGATGGAGACTGGGAAGATTGTGAATATTGGAGTGATGAAGGGCAGCAGGACATTTGAATATCGCATTGATGAGGGAGAGTGGGTACATTGTGAATATTGGAGTGGTGAAGGAGACTGGGAAGATTGAGAATATTGGAGTGATGAATCAGAGTGGGAACATTGTGAATATTGCAGTGATGAAGGACAGACTGGGAACAATGTGAATATTGCAGTGATGAAGGAAACTGGGAAGATTGTGAATATTGGAGTGATGAAGGATGGAGAGAGAACATGGTGAGTACTGGAGTGATGAAGGACAGAGGTGCAACTTTGTGAGTATTGGAGTAATTAAGGAGAGAGGGAACATTGTAAATTCTGGGGTGATGAAGGACAGAGTGGGAAGACTGTGAATGTTGGAGTGATGAAGGAGATTGGCAACATTGTGAATATTGGAGTGATGAGGGAGCGTGGGATCATTGTGAATATTGGAGTGATGAAGGAGTCTGGGAACATTATGAATATTGGAGTGATGAAGGAGACTGGCAACATTGTGAATATTTCAGTGATGAAGGAGATTGGCAACATTCTGAATATTGGAGTGATGAAGGGGAGTGGGAACATTGTGAATATTGGAGTGATGAAGGAGACTGGGAAGACTGTGAATATTGGAGTGATGAAGGAGAGCAGGAACATTGTGAATATTGGAGTGCTCAAGGAAAGTGGGAACATTGCGAATATTGCAGTGATAAAAGACAGACTGTGAACATTGTGAATATTGGAGTGATGAAGGAGATTGGGAAAATGGTGAATATTGGAGTGATGAAGGACAGACAGGGAACACTATGAATATTGGAGTTATGAAGGAGACTGGGAAGATTGTGAATATTGGAGTGATGAAGGACGGACTGGGTATATTGTGAATATTGCAGTGATGAAGGAGATTGGCAAAATTGTGAATATTGGAGTGATGAAGGGGAGTGGGAACATTGTGAATATTAGAATGCTGAAGGGGAGTGGGAACATTGTGAATATTGGATTGACTAAGGAGAGAGGGGACAATGTATATATTGGAGTGATGAAGCAGAGTGGGAACACTGTGAATATTGGAGTGATGAGGGAGAGTGGGAACACTGTGAATATTGGAGTGATGAAGGAGACTGGGAAGATTGTGAATATTGGAATGATGAAGGAGTCTGGGAAGATTGTGAATATTGGAGTGATAATGGACAGACTGGGAACATTGTGAATATTGCAGTGATAAAGTACACAGTCGGAACATTGTGAATACTGGAGAGATGGAGACTGGGAAGATTGTGAATATTGGAGTGATGAAGGGCAGCAGGACATTTGAATATCGCATTGATGAGGGAGAGTGGGAACATTGTGAATATTGGAGTGGTGAAGGAAACTGGGAAGATTGAGAATATTGGAGTGATGAATCAGAATGGGAACATTGTGAATATTGCAGTGATGAAGGACAGACTGGGAACATTGTGAATATTGGAGTGAAGAAGGACACAGCGGGAACATTGTGAATACTGGAGTGATGAAGGACAGAGGTGCAACTTTGTGAGTATTGGAGTAATTAAGGAGAGAGGGAACATTGTAAATTCTGGGGTGATGAAGGACAGAGTGGGAAGACTGTGAATGTTGGAGTGATGAAGGAGATTGGCAACATTGTGAATATTGGAGTGATGAGGGAGCGTGGGATCATTGTGAATATTGGAGTGATGAAGGAGTCTGGGAACATTATGAATATTGGAGTGATGAAGGAGACTGGGAAGTGTGAATATTGGAGTGATGAAGGACGGACTGGGTATATTGTGAATATTGGAGTGATGAAGTACGGTGGGACATTGTGAATATTGGAGTGACCAAGGACAGAGTGGGAACACTGTGAATATTGGAGAAAAGAAGGACACTGGGAAGATTGTGAATATTGGACTAATGAAGGACAGTGGGACATTGTGAATTTTGGTGTGATGAGGGAGAGTGGGAACATTGTGAATACTGGAATGATGAAGGAGATTGGCACAATTGTGAATATTGGAGTGATGAAGGGGAGTGGAAACATTGTGAATATTGGATTGACTAAGGAGAGAGGGGGCAATGTATATATTGGAGTGATGAAGCAGAGTGGGAACACTGTGAATATTGGAGTGATGAAGGAGAGTGGGAACACTGTGAATATTGGAGTGATGAAGGAGAGTGGGTGCATTGTGCATATTGGACTGATGAAGGATCCTGGGATGATTGTGAATATTGGAGTGATGATGGACAGACTGGGAACATTGTGAATAATGCAGTGATAAAGTACACAGTCGGAACATTGTGAATACTGGAGAGATGGAGACTGGGAAGATTGTGAATATTGGAGTGATGAAGGGCAGCAGGACATTTGAATATCGCATTGATGAGGGAGAGTGGGTACATTGTGAATATTGGAGTGGTGAAGGAGACTGGGAAGATTGAGAATATTGGAGTGATGAATCAGAGTGGGAACATTGTGAATATTGCAGTGATGAAGGACAGACTGGGAACAATGTGAATATTGCAGTGATGAAGGAAACTGGGAAGATTGTGAATATTGGAGTGATGAAGGATGGAGAGGGAACATGGTGAGTACTGGAGTGATGAAGGACAGAGGTGCAACTTTGTGAGTATTGGAGTAATTAAGGAGAGAGGGAACATTGTAAATTCTGGGGTGATGAAGGACAGAGTGGGAAGACTGTGAATGTTGGAGTGATGAAGGAGATTGGCAACATTGTGAATATTGGAGTGATGAGGGAGCGTGGGATCATTGTGAATATTGGAGTGATGAAGGAGTCTGGGAACATTATGAATATTGGAGTGATGAAGGAGACTGGCAACATTGTGAATATTTCAGTGATGAAGGAGATTGGCAACATTCTGAATATTGGAGTGATGAAGGGGAGTGGGAACATTGTGAATATTGGAGTGATGAAGGAGACTGGGAAGACTGTGAATATTGGAGTGATGAAGGGGAGTGGGAACATTGTGAATATTAGAATGCTGAAGGGGAGTGGGAACACTGTGAATATTGGAGTGATGAAGCAGACTGGGAACATTGTGAATATTGCAGTGATAAAGTACACAGTCGGAACATTGTGAATCCCGGAGAGATGAAGGAGACTGGGAAGATTGAGAATATTGGAGTTATGATGGACAGACTGGGAACATTGTGAATATTGCAGTGATAAAAGACAGACTGTGAACATTGTGAATATTGGAGTGATGAAGGAGATTGGGAAAATGGTGAATATTGGAGTGATGAAGGACAGACAGGGAACACTATGAATATTGGAGTTATGAAGGAGACTGGGAAGATTGTGAATATTGGAGTGATGAAGGACGGACTGGGTATATTGTGAATATTGCAGTGATGAAGGAGATTGGCAAAATTGTGAATATTGGAGTGATGAAGGGGAGTGGGAACATTGTGAATATTAGAATGCTGAAGGGGAGTGGGAACATTGTGAATATTGGATTGACTAAGGAGAGAGGGGACAATGTATATATTGGAGTGATGAAGCAGAGTGGGAACACTGTGAATATTGGAGTGATGAGGGAGAGTGGGAACACTGTGAATATTGGAGTGATGAAGGAGACTGGGAAGATTGTGAATATTGGAATGATGAAGGAGTCTGGGAAGATTGTGAATATTGGAGTGATAATGGACAGACTGGGAACATTGTGAATATTGCAGTGATAAAGTACACAGTCGGAACATTGTGAATACTGGAGAGATGGAGACTGGGAAGATTGTGAATATTGGAGTGATGAAGGGCAGCAGGACATTTGAATATCGCATTGATGAGGGAGAGTGGGAACATTGTGAATATTGGAGTGGTGAAGGAAACTGGGAAGATTGAGAATATTGGAGTGATGAATCAGAATGGGAACATTGTGAATATTGCAGTGATGAAGGACAGACTGGGAACATTGTGAATATTGCAGTGATGAAGGAAACTGGGAAGATTGTGAATATTGGAGTGAAGAAGGACACAGCGGGAACATTGTGAATACTGGAGTGATGAAGGACAGAGGTGCAACTTTGTGAGTATTGGAGTAATTAAAGAGAGAGGGAACATTGTAAATTCTGGGGTGATGAAGGACAGAGTGGGAAGACTGTGAATGTTGGAGTGATGAAGGAGATTGGCAACATTGTGAATACGGGAGTGATGAGGGAGAGTAGGAACATTGTGAATATTGGAGTGATGAAGGAGAGTGGGAATATTGTGAATATTGGAGAGGTGAAGGACAGACTGCGAACATTGTGAATATTGGAATCATGTAGCGTAGTGGGAAAATTGTGAATATTGGAGTGATGAAGGACAGACTGGGAACATTGTGAATATTGGAGTGCAGAAGGACAGACTGGGAACATTGTGAGTATTTAAGTGATGAAGGAGATTGGGAAAATTGTGAATATTGGAGTGATGAAGGACAGACAGGGAACACTATGAATATTGGAGTTATGAA
The DNA here is from genome assembly GCF_030144855.1 of Hypanus sabinus. Lineage (NCBI taxonomy): Eukaryota > Metazoa > Chordata > Chondrichthyes > Myliobatiformes > Dasyatidae > Hypanus > Hypanus sabinus. Next base: position 64,841,683 of record NC_082710.1, read on the forward strand.
GGAGACTGGGAAGATTGTGAATATTGGAGTGATGAAGGACAGACAGAGAACACTATGAATATTGGAGTTATGAAGGAGACTGGGAAGTGTGAATATTGGAGTGCAGAAGGACAGTCTGGGAATATTGTGAATATTGGAGTGATGAAGTACGGTGGGACATTGTGAATATTGGAGTGATGAAGGACAGAGTGGGAACACTGTGAATATTGGAGAAAAGAAGGACACTGGGAAGATTGTGAATATTGGACTAATGAAGGACAGTGGGACATTGTGAATTTTGGTGTGATGAGGGAGAGTGGGAACATTGTGAATACTGGAGTGATGAAGGAGATTGGCAAAATTGTGAATACTGGAGTGATGAAGGGGAGTGGGAACATTGTGAATATTAGAATGCTGAAGGGGAGTGGGAACACTGTGAATATTGGAGTGATGAAGCAGACTGGGAACATTGTGAATATTGCAGTGATAAAGTACACAGTCGGAACATTGTGAATCCCGGAGAGATGAAGGAGACTGGGAAGATTGAGAATATTGGAGTTATGATGGACAGACTGGGAACATTGTGAATATTGCAGTGATAAAGTACACAGTCGGAACATTGTGAATACTGGAGAGATGGAGACTGGGAAGATTGTGAATATTGGAGTGATGAAGGGCAGCAGGACATTTGAATATCGCATTGATGAGGGAGAGTGGGAACATTGTGAATATTGGAGTGGTGAAGGAGACTGGGAAGATTGTGAATATTGCAGTGATGAAGGACAGACAGGGAACACTATGAATATTGGAGTTATGAAGGAGACTGGGAAGATTGTGAATATTGGAGTGATGAAGGACGGACTGGGTATATTGTGAATATTGCAGTGATGAAGGAGATTGGCAAAATTGTGAATATTGGAGTGATGAAGGGGAGTGGGAACATTGTGAATATTAGAATGCTGAAGGGGAGTGGGAACATTGTGAATATTGGATTGACTAAGGAGAGAGGGGACAATGTATATATTGGAGTGATGAAGCAGAGTGGGAACACTGTGAATATTGGAGTGATGGGGGAGAGTGGGAACACTGTGAATATTGGAGTGATGAAGGAGACTGGGAAGATTGTGAATATTGGAATGATGAAGGAGCCTGGGAAGATTGTGAATATTGGAGTGATAATGGACAGACTGGGAACATTGTGAATATTGCAGTGATAAAGTACACAGTCGGAACATTGTGAATACTGGAGAGATGGAGACTGGGAAGATTGTGAATATTGGAGTGATGAAGGGCAGCAGGACATTTGAATATCGCATTGATGAGGGAGAGTGGGAACATTGTGAATATTGGAGTGGTGAAGGAAACTGGGAAGATTGAGAATATTGGAGTGATGAATCAGAATGGGAACATTGTGAATATTGCAGTGATGAAGGACAGACTGGGAACATTGCGAATATTGCAGTGATGAAGGAAACTGGGAAGATTGTGAATATTGGAGTGAAGAAGGACACAGCGGGAACATTGTGAATACTGGAGTGATGAAGGACAGAGGTGCAACTTTGTGAGTATTGGAGTAATTAAGGAGAGAGGGAACATTGTAAATTCTGGGGTGATGAAGGACAGAGTGGGAAGACTGTGAATGTTGGAGTGATGAAGGAGATTGGCAACATTGTGAATACGGATGAGGGAGAGTAGGAACATTGTGAATATTGGAGTGATGAAGGAGAGTGGGAATATTGTGAATATTGGAGAGGTGAAGGACAGACTGCGAACATTGTGAATATTGGAATCATGTAGCGTAGTGGGAACATTGTGAATATTGGAGTGATGAAGGACAGACTGGGACCATTGTGAATATTGGAGTGCAGAAGGACAGACTGGGAACATTGTGAGTATTTAAGTGATGAAGGAGATTGGGAAAATTGTGAATATTGGAGTGATGAAGGACAGACAGGGAACACTATGAATATTGGAGTTATGAAGGAGACTGGGAAGATTGTGAATATTGGAGTGATGAAGGACAGACAGAGAACACTATGAATATTGGAGTTATGAAGGAGACTGGGAAGTGTGAATATTGGAGTGCAGAAGGACAGTCTGGGAATATTGTGAATATTGGAGTGATGAAGTACGGTGGGACATTGTGAATATTGGAGTGATGAAGGACAGAGTGGGAACACTGTGAATATTGGAGAAAAGAAGGACACTGGGAAGATTGTGAATATTGGACTAATGAAGGACAGTGGGACATTGTGAATTTTGGTGTGATGAGGGAGAGTGGGAACATTGTGAATACTGGAGTGATGAAGGAGATTGGCAAAATTGTGAATACTGGAGTGATGAAGGGGAGTGGGAACATTGTGAATATTAGAATGCTGAAGGGGAGTGGGAACACTGTGAATATTGGAGTGATGAAGCAGACTGGGAACATTGTGAATATTGCAGTGATAAAGTACACAGTCGGAACATTATGAATCCCGGAGAGATGAAGGAGACTGGGAAGATTGAGAATATTGGAGTTATGATGGACAGACTGGGAACATTGTGAATATTGCAGTGATAAAGTACACAGTCGGAACATTGTGAATACTGGAGAGATGGAGACTGGGAAGATTGTGAATATTGGAGTGATGAAGGGCAGCAGGACATTTGAATATCGCATTGATGAGGGAGAGTGGGAACATTGTGAATATTGGAGTGGTGAAGGAGACTGGGAAGATTGTGAATATTGCAGTGATGAAGGACAGACTGGGAACATTGAGAATATTGGAGTGATGAAGGACAGACTGGGAACATTGTGAATATTGCAGTGATGAAGGACAGACTGGGAACATTGTGAATATTGCAGTGATGAAGGAAACTGGGAAGATTGTGTATATTGGAGTGAAGAAGGACACAGCGGGAACATTCTGAATATTGGAGTGATGAAGGATGGAGAGGGAACATTGTGAATACTGGAGTGATGAAGGACAGAGGTGCAACTTTGTGAGTATTGGAGTAATTAAGAGGAGAGGGAACATTGTAAATTCTGGGGTGATGAAGGACAGAGTGGGAAGACTGTGAATGTTGGAGTGATGAAGGAGATTGGCAACATTGTGAATATTGGAGTGATGAGGGAGAGTGGGAACATTGTGAATATTGGAGTCATGAAGGAGTCTGGGAACAAAATGAATATTGGAGTGATGAAGGAGGCTGGCAACATTGTGAATATTTCAGTGATGAAGGAGATTGGCAACATTCTGAATATTGGAGTGATGAAGGGGAGTGGGAACATTGTGAATATTGGAGTGATGAAGGAGACTGGGAAGACTGTGAATATTGGAGTGATGAAGGAGAGCAGGAACATTGTGAATATTGGAGTGATCAAGGAAAGTGGGAACATTGCGAATATTGGAGTGTTAAAAGACAGACTGTGAACATTGTGAATATTGGAGTGATGAAACACAGACTGGGAACATTCTGAATGTTGGAGTGCTGAAATGCAGACTGGGAACATTGTGAATATTGGAGTAATGAAGGAGAATGGGAACATTGTGAACATTGCAGTGATGAAGGATGGAGAGGGAACATTGTGAATATTGGAGTGATGAAGGAGACTGGGAAGATTGTGAATATTGCAGTGATGAAGGAGAGTGGGAATATTGTGAATATTGGAGAGATGAAGGACAGACTGGGAACATTGTGAATATTGGAGTGATGAAGACAGACTGGGAACATTGTGAATATTGGAGTGAAGAAGGAGAGTGGGACTGTGAATATTGCAGTGATGAAGGAGAGTGAGAATATTGTGAATATTGGAGTAATGAAGGACAGACTGGGAGCATTCTGAGTATTGGAGTAATGAAGGAGACTGGGAACATTGTGACTATTGGAGTAATAAAAGAGAGAGGGAAGATTGTGAATATTGGAGTGATGAAGGACAGTCTGGGAAGATTGTGAATATTGGAGTGATGAAGGACAGACTGGGAACATTGTGAATATTTAAGTGATGAAAGAAATTGGCAACATTGTGAAGATTGGAGTGATGAAGGAAAGTGGGAATATTGTGAATATTGGAGAGCTGAAGGACAGACTGGGAACATTGTGAATATTGGAGTGAAGAAGGAGAGTAGGACTGTGAATATTGCAGTGATGAAGGAGAGTGAGAATATTGTGAATATTGGAGTAATGAAGGACAGACTGGGAGCATTCTGAGTATTGGAGTAATGAAGGAGACTGGGAACATTGTGACTATTGGAGTAATAAAAGAGAGAGGGAAGATTGTGAATATTGGAGTGATGAAGGACAGTCTGGGAAGATTGTGAATATTGGAGTGATGAAGGGCAGCAGGACATTTGAATATCGCATTGATGAGGGAGAGTGGGAACATTGTGAATATTGGAGTGGTGAAGGAGACTGGGAAGATTGTGAATATTGCAGTGATGAAGGACAGACTGGGAACATTGAGAATATTGGAGTGATGAAGGACAGACTGGGAACATTGTGAATATTGCAGTGATGAAGGACAGACTGGGAACATTGTGAATATTGCAGTGATGAAGGAAACTGGGAAGATTGTGTATATTGGAGTGAAGAAGGACACAGCGGGAACATTCTGAATATTGGAGTGATGAAGGATGGAGAGGGAACATTGTGAATACTGGAGTGATGAAGGACAGAGGTGCAACTTTGTGAGTATTGGAGTAATTAAGGAGAGAGGGAACATTGTAAATTCTGGGGTGATGAAGGACAGAGTGGGAAGACTGTGAATGTTGGAGTGATGAAGGAGATTGGCAACATTGTGAATATTGGAGTGATGAGGGAGAGTGGGAACATTTTGAATATTGGAGTCATGAAGGAGTCTGGGAACAAAATGAATATTGGAGTGATGAAGGAGACTGGCAACATTGTGAATATTTCAGTGATGAAGGAGATTGGCAACATTCTGAATATTGGAGTGATGAAGGGGAGTGGGAACATTGTGAATATTGGAGTGATGAAGGAGACTGGGAAGACTGTGAATATTGGAGTGATGAAGGAGAGCAGGAACATTGTGAATATTGGAGTGATCAAGGAAAGTGGGAACATTGCGAATATTGGAGTGATAAAAGACAGACTGTGAACATTGTGAATATTGGAGTGATGAAACACAGACTGGGAACATTCTGAATATTGGAGTGCTGAAATGCAGACTGGGAACATTGTGAATATTGGAGTAATGAAGGAGAATGGGAACATTGTGAACATTGCAGTGATGAAGGATGGAGAGGGAACATTGTGAATATTGGAGTGATGAAGGAGACTGGGAAGATTGTGAATATTGCAGTGATGAAGGAGAGTGGGAATATTGTGAATATTGGAGAGATGAAGGACAGACTGGGAACATTGTGAATATTGGAGTGATGAAGACAGACTGGGAACATTGTGAATATTGGAGTGAAGAAGGAGAGTGGGACTGTGAATATTGCAGTGATGAAGGAGAGTGAGAATATTGTGAATATTGGAGTAATGAAGGACAGACTGGGAGCATTCTGAGTATTGGAGTAATGAAGGAGACTGGGAACATTGTGACTATTGGAGTAATAAAAGAGAGAGGGAAGATTGTGAATATTGGAGTGATGAAGGACAGTCTGGGAAGATTGTGAATATTGGAGTGATGAAGGACAGACTGGGAACATTGTGAATATTTAAGTGATGAAAGAAATTGGCAACATTGTGAAGATTGGAGTGATGAAGGAAAGTGGGAATATTGTTAATATTGGAGAGCTGAAGGACAGACTGGGTACATTGTGAATATTGGAGAGATGAAGGAGAGTGGGAACATTGTGAATATTGGAGTGATGATGGACAGACTGGGAACATTGTGAGTATTGGAGTGATGAAGGAGACTGGGACTGTGAATATTGGAGTGATGAAGGAGAGTGGGAATATTTTGAATATTGGAGTAGGAACATTGTGAATATTGGAGTGATGAAGTACAGACTGGGAACATTGTGAATATTGGAGTGATGAGGCACAGACTGGGAACATTGTGAATATTGGAGTGATGAAGGACAGACTGGGAACATTGTGAGTATTGGAGTAATGAAGGAGACTGGGAACATTGTGAGTATTGGAGTAATAAAAGAGAGAGGGTAGATTGTGAATATTGGAGTGATGAAGGACAGTCTGGGAAGATTGTGAATATTGGAGTGATGATGGACAGAGTGGGAACATTCTGAATATTGGAGTGATGAAGGACACAGTGGGAACATTGCGAATATTGGAGTGATGAAGGACAGACTGGGAACATTGTCAATATTGAAATGATGAACGAGATGGGCAACATTGTGAAGACTGGAGTGATGAAGAGTTGTGGGAACATTGTGAATATTGGAATGATGAAGGGGAGCGGGAACATTGTGAATATTGGAGTAATGAAGGACAGACTGGGAACACTGTGAATATTTAACTGATGAAAGACAGACAGGGAACACTGTGAATATGGGAGTGATGAAGGACAGTCTGGGAAGATTTTAAATATTGGAGTGATGAAGGACAGACTGGGGACATTGTGAATACTGAAATGACGAACGAGATGGGCAACATTGTGAAGATTGGAGTGATCAAGAGCAGTGGGAACATTGTGAATATTGGAGTGATAAAGGACAGACTGGGAACATTGTGAATATTTAAGTGATGAAAGACGGACAGGGAACACTGTGAATATTGGAGTGATGAAGGACAGACTGTGGACATTGTGAATATTGGAGTAATGAGGGAAGACTGGGAACATTGTGAATATTTAAGTGATGAAAGAAATTGGCAACATTGTGAAGATTGGAGTGATGAAGGAGAGTGGGAATATTGTGAATATTGGAGAGATGAAGGACAGACTGGGAACATTGTGAATATTGGAGTGATGAAGGACAGACTGGGAACATACTGAATATTGGAGTCCAGAAGGACAGACTGGGGACATTGTGAGTATTTAAGTGATGAAGGAGGTTGGCAAAATTGTGAATATTGGAGTGATGAAGGACAGACTGGGAACATTGTGAATATTGGAGTGCAGAAGGACAGACTGGGGACATTGTGAGTATTTAAGTGATGACGGAGGTTGGCAAAATTGTGAATATTGGAGTGATGAAGGACAGACAGGGAACACTATGAATATTGGAGTTATGAAGGAGACTGGGAAGATTGTGAATATTGGAGTGATGAAGGACGGACTGGGAATATTGTGAATATTGGAGTGATGAAGTATGGTGGGACATTGTGAATATTGGAGTGACGAAGGACAGAGTGGGAACACTGTGAATATTGGAGAAATGAAGGACACTGGGAATATTGTGAATATTGGACTAATGAAGGACAGTGGGACATTGTGAATTTTGGTGTGATGAGGGAGAGTGGGAACACTGTGAATATTAGAGAGATGAAGTAGACTGGGAACATTGTGAATATTGGAGTGATGAAGGACAGTCTGGGAACTTTGTGAATATTGGAGTGATGAAGGACAGACTGGGAACATCGTGACTATTGAGGTGTTGAAGGACAGACTGGGATCATTGTGAATACTGGAGTGATGAAGGAGATTGGCAACATTCTGAATATTGGAGTGATGAAGGGGAGTGGGAATATTGTGAATATTGGAATGATGAAGGTGACTGGGAACATTGTGAATATTGGAGTGATGAGGGAGAGTGGGAACTGTGAATATTGCAGTGATGAAGGAGAGTGAGAATATTGTGAATATTGGAGTAATGAAGGACAGACTGGGAGCATTCTGAGTATTGGAGTAATGAAGGAGACTGGGAACATTGTGACTATTGGAGTAATAAAAGAGAGAGGGAAGATTGTGAATATTGGAGTGATGAAGGACAGTCTGGGAAGATTGTGAATATTGGAGTGATGAAGGGCAGCAGGACATTTGAATATCGCATTGATGAGGGAGAGTGGGAACATTGTGAATATTGGAGTGGTGAAGGAGACTGGGAAGATTGTGAATATTGCAGTGATGAAGGACAGACTGGGAACATTGAGAATATTGGAGTGATGAAGGACAGACTGGGAACATTGTGAATATTGCAGTGATGAAGGACAGACTGGGAACATTGTGAATATTGCAGTGATGAAGGAAACTGGGAAGATTGTGTATATTGGAGTGAAGAAGGACACAGCGGGAACATTCTGAATATTGGAGTGATGAAGGATGGAGAGGGAACATTGTGAATACTGGAGTGATGAAGGACAGAGGTGCAACTTTGTGAGTATTGGAGTAATTAAGGAGAGAGGGAACATTGTAAATTCTGGGGTGATGAAGGACAGAGTGGGAAGACTGTGAATGTTGGAGTGATGAAGGAGATTGGCAACATTGTGAATATTGGAGTGATGAGGGAGAGTGGGAACATTGTGAATATTGGAGTCATGAAGGAGTCTGGGAACAAAATGAATATTGGAGTGATGAAGGAGACTGGGAAGACTGTGAATATTGGAGTGATGAAGGAGAGCAGGAACATTGTGAATATTGGAGTGGTCAAGGAAAGTGGGAACATTGCGAATATTGGAGTGATAAAAGACAGACTGTGAACATTGTGAATATTGGAGTGATGAAACACAGACTGGGAACATTCTGAATATTGGAGTGCTGAAATGCAGACTGGGAACATTGTGAATATTGGAGTAATGAAGGAGAATGGGAACATTGTGAACATTGCAGTGATGAAGGATGGAGAGGGAACATTGTGAATATTGGAGTGATGAAGGAGACTGGGAAGATTGTGAATATTGCAGTGATGAAGGAGAGTGGGAATATTGTGAATATTGGAGAGATGAAGGACAGACTGGGAACATTGTGAATATTGGAGTGATGAAGACAGACTAGGAACATTGTGAATATTGGAGTGAAGAAGGAGAGTGGGACTGTGAATATTGCAGTGATGAAGGAGAGTGAGAATATTGTGAATATTGGAGTAATGAAGGACAGACTGGGAGCATTCTGAGTATTGGAGTAATGAAGGAGACTGGGAACATTGTGACTATTGGAGTAATAAAAGAGAGAGGGAAGATTGTGAATATTGGAGTGATGAAGGACAGTCTGGGAAGATTGTGAATATTGGAGTGATGAAGGACAGACTGGGAACATTGTGAATATTTAAGTGATGAAAGAAATTGGCAACATTGTGAAGATTGGAGTGATGAAGGAAAGTGGGAATATTGTGAATATTGGAGAGCTGAAGGACAGACTGGGTACATTGTGAATATTGGAGAGATGAAGGAGAGTGGGAACATTGTGAATATTGGAGTGATGATGGACAGACTGGGAACATTGTGAGTATTGGAGTGATGAAGGAGACTGGGACTGTGAATATTGGAGTGATGAAGGAGAGTGGGAATATTTTGAATATTGGAGTAGGAACATTGTGAATATTGGAGTGATGAAGTACAGACTGGGAACATTGTGAATATTGGAGTGATGAGGCACAGACTGGGAACATTGTGAATATTGGAGTGATGAAGGACAGACTGGGAACATTGTGAGTATTGGAGTAATGAAGGAGACTGGGAACATTGTGAGTATTGGAGTAATAAAAGAGAGAGGGTAGATTGTGAATATTGGAGTGATGAAGGACAGTCTGGGAAGATTGTGAATATTGGAGTGATGATGGACAGAGTGGGAACATTCTGAATATTGGAGTGATGAAGGACACAGTGGGAACATTGCGAATATTGGAGTGATGAAGGACAGACTGGGAACATTGTCAATATTGAAATGATGAACGAGATGGGCAACATTGTGAAGACTGGAGTGATGAAGAGCTGTGGGAACATTGTGAATATTGGAATGATGAAGGGGAGCGGGAACATTGTGAATATTGGAGTAATGAAGGACAGACTGGGAACACTGTGAATATTTAACTGATGAAAGACAGACAGGGAACACTGTGAATATGGGAGTGATGAAGGACAGTCTGGGAAGATTTTAAATATTGGAGTGATGAAGGACAGACTGGGGACATTGTGAATACTGAAATGACGAACGAGATGGGCAACATTGTGAAGATTGGAGTGATCAAGAGCAGTGGGAACATTGTGAATATTGGAGTGATAAAGGACAGACTGGGAACATTGTGAGTATTGGAGTAATGAAGGAGACTGGGAACATTGTGAGTATTGGAGTAATAAAAGAGAGAGGGTAGATTGTGAATATTGGAGTGATGAAGGACAGTCTGGGAAGATTGTGAATATTGGAGTGATGATGGACAGAGTGGGAACATTCTGAATATTGGAGTGATGAAGGACACAGTGGGAACATTGCGAATATTGGAGTGATGAAGGACAGACTGGGAACATTGTCAATATTGAAATGATGAACGAGATGGGCAACATTGTGAAGACTGGAGTGATGAAGAGCTGTGGGAACATTGTGAATATTGGAATGATGAAGGGGAGCGGGAACATTGTGAATATTGGAGTAATGAAGGACAGACTGGGAACACTGTGAATATTTAACTGATGAAAGACAGACAGGGAACACTGTGAATATGGGAGTGATGAAGGACAGTCTGGGAAGATTTTAAATATTGGAGTGATGAAGGACAGACTGGGGACATTGTGAATACTGAAATGACGAACGAGATGGGCAACATTGTGAAGATTGGAGTGATCAAGAGCAGTGGGAACATTGTGAATATTGGAGTGATAAAGGACAGACTGGGAACATTGTGAATATTTAAGTGATGAAAGACGGACAGGGAACACTGTGAATATTGGAGTGATGAAGGACAGACTGTGGACATTGTGAATATTGGAGTAATGAGGGAAGACTGGGAACATTGTGAATATTTAAGTGATGAAAGAAATTGGCAACATTGTGAAGATTGGAGTGATGAAGGAGAGTGGGAATATTGTGAATATTGGAGAGATGAAGGACAGACTGGGAACATTGTGAATATTGGAGTGATGAAGGACAGACTGGGAACATACTGAATATTGGAGTCCAGAAGGACAGACTGGGGACATTGTGAGTATTTAAGTGATGAAGGAGGTTGGCAAAATTGTGAATATTGGAGTGATGAAGGACAGACTGGGAACATTGTGAATATTGGAGTGCAGAAGGACAGACTGGGGACATTGTGAGTATTTAAGTGATGACGGAGGTTGGCAAAATTGTGAATATTGGAGTGATGAAGGACAGACAGGGAACACTATGAATATTGGAGTTATGAAGGAGACTGGGAAGATTGTGAATATTGGAGTGATGAAGGACGGACTGGGAATATTGTGAATATTGGAGTGATGAAGTATGGTGGGACATTGTGAATATTGGAGTGACGAAGGACAGAGTGGGAACACTGTGAATATTGGAGAAATGAAGGACACTGGGAATATTGTGAATATTGGACTAATGAAGGACAGTGGGACATTGTGAATTTTGGTGTGATGAGGGAGAGTGGGAACACTGTGAATATTAGAGAGATGAAGTAGACTGGGAACATTGTGAATATTGGAGTGATGAAGGACAGTCTGGGAACTTTGGGAATATTGGAGTGATGAAGGACAGACTGGGAACATCGTGACTATTGAGGTGTTGAAGGACAGACTGGGATCATTGTGAATACTGGAGTGATGAAGGAGATTGGCAACATTCTGAATATTGGAGTGATGAAGGGGAGTGGGAATATTGTGAATATTGGAATGATGAAGGTGACTGGGAACATTGTGAATATTGGAGTGATGAGGGAGAGTGGGAACTGTGAATATTGGAGTGATGAATGATTCTGGGAACATTATGAATATTGGAGTGATGAAGGAGACTGGCACCATTGTGAATATTTCAGTGATGAAGGAGATTGGCAACATTCTGAATATTGGAGTGATGAAGGGGAGTGGGAACATAGTGAATATTGGAGTGATGATGGACAGACTGGGAACATTGTGAGTATTGGAGTGAAGAAGGAGACTGGGAAGATTGTGAATATTGGAGTGATAAAGCAGAGTGGGTGCATTGTGAATATTGGAGTGATGAAGGACACAGTGGGAACATTGTGAGTATTTAAGTGATGAAGGAGATTGGCAACATTGTGAATATTTGAGTGATGAAGGACAGACAGGGAACACTATGAACATTGGAGTTATGAAGGAGACTGGGAAGATTGTGAATATTGGAGTGATGAAGGACACTGGGAAGATTGTGAATATTGGATTAATGAAGGACAGTGGGACATTGTGAATTTTGGTGTGATGAGGGAGAATGGGAACATTGTGAATATATCAGTGATGAAAGAAATTGGCAACATTGTGAAGATTGGAGTGATGAAGGAGAGTGGGAATATTGTGAATATTGGAGAGATGAAGGACAGACTGGGAACATTGTGAATATTGGAATGATGTAGCATAGTGGGAACGTTGTGAATATTGGAGTGAGGATGGAGAATGGGAAGATTGTAAATATTGGAGTGATGTTGGACAGACTGGGAACATTGTGAATATTGCAGTGATAAAGTACACAGTCGGAACATTGTGAATACTGGAGAGATGGAGACTGGGAAGATTGTGAATATTGGAGTGATGAATCAGAGTGGGAACATTGTGAATATTGCATTGATGAAGGACAGACTGGGAACATTGTGAATATTGGAATGATGTAGCATAGTGGGAACGTTGTGAATATTGGAGTGAGGATGGAGAATGGGAAGATTGTAAATATTGGAGTGATGATGGACAGACTGGGAACATTGTGAATATTGCAGTGATAAAGTACACAGTCGGAACATTGTGAATATTGGAGAGATGAAGGAGACTGGGAAGATTGTGAATATTGGAGTGATGAATCAGAGTGGGAACATTGTGAATATTGCATTGATGAAGGACAGACTGGGAACATTGTGAATATTGCAGTGATGAAGGAAACTGCGATGATTGTGAATATTGGAGTGAAGAAGGACACAGCGGGAACATTCGGAATATTGGAGTGATTAAGGATGGAGAGGGAACATTGTGAATACTGGAGTGATGAAGGACAGAGGTGCAACTTTCTGAGTATTGGAGTAATTAAGGAGAGAGGGAACATTGTAAATGCTGGGGTGATGAAGGACAGAGTGGGAACTTTGTAAATATTGGAGAGATGAAGGACAGACCGGGAAAATCGTGACTATTGAGGTGTTGAAGGACAGACTGGGAACACTGTGAAAATTTGAGTGATGAAGCAGAGTGGGATATTGTGAATATAGGAGTGATGAAGGAGAGTGGGATCATTGAGAATATTGGAGTGATGAAGGAAATTGGGAACATTGTGAATATTGGCATGATGAGGGAGAGTGGGAACATTGTGAATATTGGAGTGATGAATGAGTCTGGGAACATTATGAATATTGGAGTGATGAAGGAGACTGGCAACATTGTGGATATTTCAGTGATGAAGGAGATTGGCAACATTTGGAATATTGGAGTGATGAAGGGGAGTGGGAACGTTGTGAATATTGGAATGATGAAGGTGAGCGGGAACATTGTGAATATTGGAGTGATGAAGGAGAGTGGGAGCATTGTGAATATTAGAATGATGAAGGAGACTGGGAAGATTGTGAATATCGGAGTGATGATGGACAGACTGGGAACATTGTGAATATTGGAGTGATGAAGCAGAGTGGGTGCATTGTGAATATTGGAGTGATGAAGGAGCCTGGGAAGATTGTGAATATTGGAGTGCTGAAGGGCAGTGGGACATTTGAATATTGCAGTGATGAGGGAGAGTGAGAACATTGTGAATATTGGAGTGATGATGGAGACTGGGAACATTGTGAATATTTCAGTGATGAAGGACATTGGGAAAATTGTGAATATTGGACAGATGAGGGAGAGTGGGAACATAGTGAATATTGGAGTGATGAAGGAGTCTGGGAACATTATGAATATTGGAGAGATGAAGGAGACTGGCAACATTGTGAATATTGGAGTGATGAAGAACACAGTGGGAACATTGTGAATATTGGAGTGATGAAGGACACAGTGGGAACATTGTGAATATTGGAGTTATGAAGGAGACTGGGACGATTGTGAATATTGGAGTGATTAAGGATGGACTGGGAACATTGTGAATCTTGGAGTGATGAAGGACACAGTGGGAACATTGTGAATATTGAAGTTATGAAGGAGACTGGGACGATTGTGAATATTGGAGTGATGAAGCACAGACTGGGAACATTGTGAATATTGGAGTGATAAAGGACAGACTGGGAACATTGTGAGTATTGGAGTAATGAAGGAGACTGGGTACATTGTGAGTATTGGAGTAATAAAAGAGAGAGGGTAGATTGTGAATATTGGAGTGATGATGGACAGAGTGGGAACATTGTGAATATTGGAGTGATGAAGGACACAGTGGGAACATTGCGAATATTGGAGTGATGAAGGACAGACTGGGAACATTGTCAATATTGAAATGATGAACGAGATGGGCAACATTGTGAAGATTGGAGTGATGAAGAGCAGTGGGAACATTGTGAATATTGGAATGATGAAGGGGAGCGGGAACATTGTGAATATTGGAGTAATGAAGGACAGACTGGGAACATTGTGAATATTTAACTGATGAAAGACAGACAGGGAACACTGTGAATATTGGAGTGATGAAGGAGACTGGGAACATTGTGAATATTGGAGTGATGAAGGACCGTCTGGAAACTCTGTGGATATTGGAGTGATGAAGGACAGACTGGGAACATCGTGACTATTGAGGTGTTGAAGGACAGACTGGGAACATTGTGAATATTTGAGTGATGAAGGAGAGTGGGATCATTGTGAATATTGGAGTGATGAAGGAAATTGGGAACATTGTGAATACTGGAGTGATGAAAGAGATTGGCAACATTGTGAATATTGGAGTGATGAGGGAGAATGGGAACATTGTGAATCTTGGAGTGATGAATGATTCTGGGAACATTATGAATATTGGAGTGATGAAGGAGACAGGCAACATTGTGAATATTTCAGTGATGAAGGAGATTGGCAACATTCTGAATATTGGAGTGATGAAGGGGAGTGGGAACATTGTGAATATTGGAATGATGAAGGTGAGTGGGAACATTGTGAATATTGGAGTGATGAAGGAGAGTGGGAGCATTGTGAGTATTGGAGTGATGAAGGAGACTGGGAACATTGTGAGTATTGGAGTAATAAAAGAGAGAGGGTACATTGTGAATATTGGAGTGATGAAGGACAGTCTGGGAAGATTGTGAATATTGGAGTGATGATGGACAGAGTGGGAACATTCTGAATATTGGAGTGATGAAGGACACAGTGGGAACATTGCGAATATTGGAGTGATGAAGGACAGACTGGGAACATTGTCAATACTGAAATGATGAACGAGATGGGCAACATTGTGAAGATTGGAGTGTTGAAGAGCAGTGGGAACATTGTGAATATTGGAGTGATGAAGGGGAGCGGGAACATTGTGAATATTGGAGTAATGAAGGACAGACTGGGAACATTGTGAATATTTAACTGATGAAAGACAGACAGGGAACACTGTGAATATTGGAGTGATGAAGGAGACTGGGAACATTGTGAATATTGGAGTGATGAAGGACAGTCTGGGAACTTTGTGAATATTGGAGTGATGAAGGACAGACTGGGAACATCGTGACTATTGAGGTGTTGAAGGACAGACTGGGAACATTGTGAATATTGGAGTGATGAAGGAAATTGGGAACATTGTGAATACTGGAGTAATGAAAGAGATTGGCAACATTGTGAATATTGGAGTGATGAGGGAGAGTGGGAACATTGTGAATATTGGAGTGATGAATGATTCTGGGAACATTATGAATATTGGAGTGATGAAGGAGACTGGCAACATTGTGAATATTTCAGTGATGAAGGAGATTGCCAACATTCTGAATATTGGAGTGATGAAGGGGAGTGGGAACATTGTGAATATTGGAGTGATGAGGGAGAGTGGGAACATTGTGAATATTGGAATGATGAAGGAGAGTGGGAACATTGTGAATATTGGAGTGATGAAGGAGAGTGGGAGCACTGTGAATATTAGAATGATGATGGAGACTGGGAAGTTTGTGAATATTGGAATGATGAAGGAGCCTGGGAAGATTGTGAAAATTGGAGTGATGATGGACAGACTGGGAACATTGTGAATATTGGAGTGATGAAGCAGAGTGGGTGCATTGTGAATATTGGAGTGATGAAGGACACAGTGGGAACATTGTGAATATTGGAGTTATGAAGGAGACTGGGAAGATTGTGAATATTGGAGTGATGAAGGATGGACTGGGAATATTGTGAATATTGTAGTGATGAAGTACGGTGGGACATTGTGAATATTGGACTGACGAAGGACAGAGTGCGAACATTGTGAATATTGGATTTATGAAGGACACACTGCGAACACTGTGAATATTGGAGTGATGAAGGAGAGTGGGAACACTGTGAGTATTGGAGTGATGATGGACAGACTGGGAACATTGTGAGTATTGGAGTGATGAAGGAGACTGGGAAGATTGTGAATATTGGAGTGATGAAGGAGAGTGGGACTGTGAATATTGGAGTGATGAAGGAGAGTGGGAATATTGTGAATATTGGAGTGATGAAGTACAGACTGGGAACATTGTGAATATTGGAGTGATGAGAGGACAGACTGGGAACATTGTGAGTATTTAAGTGATGAAGGAGATTGGCAACATTGTGAATATTGGAGTGATGAAGGACAGACAGGGAACACTATGAACATTGGAGTTATGAAGGAGACTGGGAAGATTGTGAATATTGGAGTGATAAAGGACACTGAGAATACTGTGAATATTGGAGAGATGAAGGACAGACTGGGAACATTGTGAATATTGGAATGATGTAGCATAGTGGGAACATTGTGAATACTGGAGTGATGAAGGACAGACTGGGAACATTGTGAATATTGGAGTGCAGAAGGACAGACTGGGGACATTGTGAGTATTTAAGTGATGAAGGAGGATGGCAAAATTGTGAATATTGGAGTGATGAAGGACAGACAGGGAACACTATGAATAATGGAGTTATGAAGGAGACTGGGAAGATTGTGAATATTGGAGTGATGAAGTACGGTGGGACATTGTGAATATTGGAGTGACGAAGGACTGAGTGGGAACACTGTGAATATTTGAGAAATGAAAGACACTGGGAATATTGTGAATATTGGAGTGATGAAGGGGAGTGGGAACATTGTGAATATTGGAATGCTGAAGGGGAGTGGGAACATTGTGAATATTGGAGTGATGAAGCAGAGTGGGAACACTGTGAATATTGGAGTGATGAAGGAGAGTGGGAACATTGTGAATATTTGAGTGATGAAGGAGAGTGGGATCATTGTGAATATTGGAGTGATGAAGGAAATTGGGAACATTGTGAATACTGGACTGATGAAGGATCCTGGGATGATTGTGAATATTGGAGTGATGAGGGAGAGTGGGAACATTGTGAATACTGGAGTGATGAATGATTCTGGGAACATTATGAATATTGGAGTGATGAAGGAGACTGGCAACATTGTGAATATTGGAGTGATGAAGGGGAGTGGGAACATTGTGAACATTGGAATGATGAAGGTGTGTGGGAACATTGTGAATATTGGAATGATGAAGGAGACTGGGAAGATTGTGAATATTGGAATGATGAAGGAGCCTGGGAAGATTGTGAATATTGGAATGATGAAGGAGCCTGGGAAGATTGTGAATATTAGAGTGATGATGGACAGACTGGGAACATTGTGAATATTGGAGTGATGAAGCAGAGTGGGTGCATTGTGAATATTGGAGTGATGAAGGACACAGTGGGAACATTGTGAATATTGGAGTTATGAAGGAGACTGGGAAGATTATGAATATTGGAGTGATGAAGGATGGACTGGGAATATTGTGAATATTGGAGTGATGAAGTACGGTGGGACATTGTGACTATTGGAGTGATGAAGGACAGAGTGCGAACATTGTGAATATTGGATTTATGAAGGACAGACTGTGAACACTGTGAATATTGGAGTGATGAAGGAGAGTGGGAACATTGTGAGTATTGGAGTGATGAAGGAGACTGGGAAGATTGTGAATATTGGAGTGATGAAGGAGAGTGGGACTGTGAATATTGGAGTGATGAAGCACAGACTGGGAACATTGTGAATATTGGAGTGATGAAGGACAGACTGGGAACATTGTGAGTATTGGAGTGATGAAGGACAGACTGGGAACATTGTGAATATTGGAGTGATGAGAGGACAGACTGGGAACATTGTGAGTATTTAAGTGATGAAGGAGATTGGCAACATTGTGAATATTGGAGTGATGAAGGACAGACAGGGAACACTATGAACATTGGAGTTATGAAGTAGACTGGGAAGATTGTGAATATTGGAGTGATAAAAGACACTGGGAAGATTGTGAATATTGGAATAATGAAGGACAGTGGGACATTGTGAATTTTGGTGTGATGAAGGAGACTGGGAAGATTGTGAATATTGGAGTGATGAAGGAGAGTGGGACTGTGAATATTGGAGTGATGAAGGAGAGTGGGAATATTGTGAATATTGGAGTGATGAAGGAGAGTGGGACTGTGAATATTGGAGTGATGAAGGAGAGTGGGAATATTGTGAATATTGGAGTGATGAAGTACAGACTGGGAACATTGTGAATATTGGAGTGATGAAGGACAGACTGGGAACATTGTGAATATTGGAGTGATGAGAGGACAGACTGGGAACATTGTGAGTATTTAAGTGATGAAGGAGATTGGCAACATTGTGAATATTGGAGTGATGAAGGACAGACAGGGAACACTATGAACATTGGAGTTATGAAGTAGACTGGGAAGATTGTGAATATTGGAGTGATAAAAGACACTGGGAAGATTGTGAATATTGGAATAATGAAGGACAGTGGGACATTGTGAATTTTGGTGTGATGAGGGAGACTGGGAACATTGTGAATATTTCAGTGATGAAAGAAATTGGCAACATTGTGAAGATTGGAGTGATGAAGGAGAGTGGGAATATTGTGAATATTGGAGAGATGAAGGACAGACTGGGAACAGTGTGAATATTGGAATGATGTAGCATAGTGGGAACATTGTGAATATTGGAGTGATGAAGGATGGAGAGGGAACATTGTGAATATTGGAGTGCTGAAGTACAGAGGGCGAACATTGTGAATATTGGAGTAATTAAGGAGAGAGGGAACATTGTAAATATTGGAGTGATGAAGGAGACTGGGAAGATTGTAAATATAGCAGTGATCAAGGACAGGATGGGAACATTGTGAATATTGGAGTGATGAAAGAGAGTGGGATCATTCTGAATTTTGGAGTATTCAGGACAGATTGGTTCATTGTGAATATTGGAGTGATGAAGGACACAGTGGGAACATTGCGAATATTGGAGTGATGAAGGACACAGTGGGAACATTGCGAATATTGGAGTGATGAAGGACAGACTGGGAACATTGTCAATACTGAAATGATAAACGAGATGGGCGACATTGTGAAGGTTGGAGTGATGAAGAGCAATAGGAACATTGTGAATATTGGAATGATGAAGGGGAGCGGGAACATTGTGAATATTGGAGTAATGAAGGACAGACTGGGAACATTGTGAATATTTAAGTGATGAAAGACGGACAGGGAACACTGTGAATATTGGAGTGATGAAGGACAGACTGTGGACATTGTGAATATTGGAGTAATGAGGGAAGACTGGGAACATTGTGAATATTGGAGTGATGAAGGACAGACAGGGAACACTATGAACATTGGAGTTTTGAAGGAGACTGGGAAGATTCTGAATATTGGAGTGATGAAGGACACTGGGAAGATTGTGAATATTGGAATAATGAAGGACAGTGGGACATTGTGAATTTTGGTGTGATGAGGGACAGACTGTGGACATTGTGAATATTGGAGTAATTAAGGAGAGAGGGAACATTGTAAATATTGGAGTGATGAAGGAGACTGGGAAGATTGTAAATATTGCAGTGATCAAGGACAGGATGGGAACATTGTGAATATTGGAGTGATGAAAGAGAGTGGGATCATTCTGAATTTTGGAGTATTCAGGACAGATTGGTTCATTGTGAATATTGGAGTGATGAAGGACACAGTGGGAACATTGCGAATATTGGAGTGATGAAGGACAGACTGGGAACATTGTCAATACTGAAATGATAAACGAGATGGGCGACATTGTGAAGGTTGGAGTGATGAAGAACAATGGGAACATTGTGAATATTGGAATGATGAAGGAGAGCGGGAACATTGTGAATATTGGAGTGATGAAGGAAATTGGGAACATTGTGAATATTGGAGTGATGAAGGAGAGTGGGAATATTGTGAATATTGGAGTCATGAAGTACAGACTGGGAACATTGTGAATATTGGAGTGATGAAGGACAGACTGGGAGCATTGTGAATATTGGAGTGATGAGAGGACAGACTGGGAACATTGTGAGTATTTAAGTGATGAAGGAGATTGGCAACATTGTGAATATTGGAGTGATGAAGGACAGACAGGGAACACTATGAACATTGGAGTTATGAAGGAGACTGGGAAGATTGTGAATATTGGAGTGATAAAGGACACTGGGAAGATTGTGAATATTGGAATAATGAAGGACAGTGGGACATTGTGATTTTTGGTGTGATGAGGGAGACTGGGAACATTGTGAATATTTCAGTGATGAAAGAAATTGGCAACATTGTGAAGATTGGAGTGATGAAGGAGAGTCGGAATATTGTGAATATTGGAGAGATGAAGGACAGACTGGGAACATTGTGAATATTGGAGTGATGAGGGAGAGAGGGAACATTGTAAATATTGGAGTGATGAAGGAGACTGGGAAGATTGTAAATATTGCAGTGATCAAGGACAGGATGGGAACATTGTGAATATTGGAGTGATGAAAGAGAGTGGGATCATTCTGAATTTTGGAGTATTCAGGACAGATTGGTTCATTGTGAATATTGGAGTGATGAAGGACACAGTGGGAACATTGCGAATATTGGAGTGATGAAGGACAGACTGGGAACATTGTCAATACTGAAATGATAAACGAGATGGGCGACATTGTGAAGGTTGGAGTGATGAAGAACAATGGGAACATTGTGAATATTGGAATGATGAAGGGGAGCGGGAACATTGTGAATATTGGAGTGATGAAGGAAATTGGGAACATTGTGAATATTGGAGTGATGAAGGAGAGTGGGAATATTGTGAATATTGGAGTCATGAAGTACAGACTGGGAACATTGTGAATATTGGAGTGATGAAGGACAGACTGGGAGCATTGTGAATATTGGAGTGATGAGAGGACAGACTGGGAACATTGTGAGTATTTAAGTGATGAAGGAGATTGGCAACATTGTGAATATTGGAGTGATGAAGGACAGACAGGGAACACTATGAACATTGGAGTTATGAAGGAGACTGGGAAGATTGTGAATATTGGAGTGATAAAGGACACTGGGAAGATTGTGAATATTGGAATAATGAAGGACAGTGGGACATTGTGATTTTTGGTGTGATGAGGGAGACTGGGAACATTGTGAATATTTCAGTGATGAAAGAAATTGGCAACATTGTGAAGATTGGAGTGATGAAGGAGAGTCGGAATATTGTGAATATTGGAGAGATGAAGGACAGACTGGGAACATTGTGAATATTGGAATGATGTAGCATAGTGGGAACATTGTGAATATTGGAGTGATGAAGGACAGACTGGGAACATTGTGAATATTGGAGTGCAGAAGGACAGACTGGGGACATTGTGAGTATTTAAGTGATGACGGAGGTTGGCAAAATTGTGAATATTGGAGTGATGAAGGACAGACAGGGAACACTATGAATATTGGAGTTATGAAGGAGACTGGGAAGATTGTGAATATTGGAGTGATGAAGGACGGACTGGGAATATTGTGAATATTGGAGTGATGAAGTATGGTGGGACATTGTGAATATTGGAGTGACGAAGGACAGAGTGGGAACACTGTGAATATTGTAGAAATGAAGGAAACTGGGAATATTGTGAATATTGGACTAATGAAGGACAGTGGGACATTGTGAATTTTGGTGTGATGAGGGACAGTGGGAAATTGTGAATATTGGAGTGATGAAGGGGAGTGGGAACATTGTGAATATTAGAATGCTGAAGGGGAGTGGGAACATTGTAAATATTGGATTGACTAAGGAGAGAGGGGATAATGTATATATTGGAGTGATGAAGCAGAGTGGGAACACTGTGAATATTGGAGTGATGAGGGAGAGTGGGAACACTGTGAATACTAGAGTGATGAAGGAGACTGGGAACATTGTGAATATTGGAGTGATGAAGGACAGTCTGGGAACTTTGTGAATATTGGAGTAATGAAGGACAGACTGGGAACATCGTGACTATTGAGGTGTTGAAGGACAGACTGGGAACATTGTGAATATTTGAGTGATGAAGGAGAGTGGGAACATTGTGAATACTGGAGGGATGAAGGAGATTGGCAACATTGTGAATATTGGAGTGATGAGGGAGAGTGGGAACATTGTGAATACTGGAGTGATGAATGATTCTGGGAACATTATGAATATTGGAGTGATGAAGGACAGACTGGGAACATTGTCAATACTGAAATGATAAACGAGATGGGCGACATTGTGAAGGTTGGAGTGATGAAGAACAATGGGAACATTGTGAATATTGGAATGATGAAGGGGAGCGGGAACATTGTGAATATTGGAGTGATGAAGGAAATTGGGAACATTGTGAATATTGGAGTGATGAAGGAGAGTGGGAATATTGTGAATATTGGAGTCATGAAGTACAGACTGGGAACATTGTGAATATTGGAGTGATGAAGGACAGACTGGGAGCATTGTGAATATTGGAGTGATGAGAGGACAGACTGGGAACATTGTGAGTATTTAAGTGATGAAGGAGATTGGCAACATTGTGAATATTGGAGTGATGAAGGACAGACAGGGAACACTATGAACATTGGAGTTATGAAGGAGACTGGGAAGATTGTGAATATTGGAGTGATAAAGGACACTGGGAAGATTGTGAATATTGGAATAATGAAGGACAGTGGGACATTGTGATTTTTGGTGTGATGAGGGAGACTGGGAACATTGTGAATATTTCAGTGATGAAAGAAATTGGCAACATTGTGAAGATTGGAGTGATGAAGGAGAGTGGGAATATTGTGAATATTGGAGAGATGAAGGACAGACTGGGAACATTGTGAATATTGGAGTGATGAAGGACAGACTGGGAACATACTGAATATTGGAGTCCAGAAGGACAGACTGGGGACATTGTGAGTATTTAAGTGATGAAGGAGGTTGGCAAAATTGTGAATATTGGAGTGATGAAGGACAGACTGGGAACATTGTGAATATTGGAGTGCAGAAGGACAGACTGGGGACATTGTGAGTATTTAAGTGATGACGGAGGTTGGCAAAATTGTGAATATTGGAGTGATGAAGGACAGACAGGGAACACTATGAATATTGGAGTTATGAAGGAGACTGGGAAGATTGTGAATATTGGAGTGATGAAGGACGGACTGGGAATATTGTGAATATTGGAGTGATGAAGTATGGTGGGACATTGTGAATATTGGAGTGACGAAGGACAGAGTGGGAACACTGTGAATATTGTAGAAATGAAGGAAACTGGGAATATTGTGAATATTGGACTAATGAAGGACAGTGGGACATTGTGAATTTTGGTGTGATGAGGGACAGTGGGAAATTGTGAATATTGGAGTGATGAAGGGGAGTGGGAACATTGTGAATATTAGAATGCTGAAGGGGAGTGGGAACATTGTAAATATTGGATTGACTAAGGAGAGAGGGGATAATGTATATATTGGAGTGATGAAGCAGAGTGGGAACACTGTGAATATTGGAGTGATGAGGGAGAGTGGGAACACTGTGAATACTGGAGTGATGAAGGAGACTGGGAACATTGTGAATATTGGAGTGATGAAGGACAGTCTGGGAACTTTGTGAATATTGGAGTAATGAAGGACAGACTGGGAACATCGTGACTATTGAGGTGTTGAAGGACAGACTGGGAACATTGTGAATATTTGAGTGATGAAGGAGAGTGGGAACATTGTGAATACTGGAGGGATGAAGGAGATTGGCAACATTGTGAATATTGGAGTGATGAGGGAGAGTGGGAACATTGTGAATACTGGAGTGATGAATGATTCTGGGAACATTATGAATATTGGAGTGATGAAGGAGACTGGCAACATTGTGAATATTTCAGTGATGAAGGACATTGGCAACATTCTGAATATTGGAGTGATGAAGGGGAGTGGGAACATTGTGAATATTGGAATGATGAAGGAGAGTGGGAACATTGTGAATATTGGAGTGATGAGGGAGAGAGGGAACATTGTAAATATTGGAGTGATGAAGGAGACTGGGAAGATTGTAAATATTGCAGTGTTCAAGGACAGGATGGGAACATTGTGAATATTGGAGTGATGAAAGAGAGTGGGATCATTCTGAATTTTGGAGTATTCAGGACAGATTGGTTCATTGTGAATATTGGAGTGATGAAGGACACAGTGGGAACATTGCGAATATTGGAGTGATGAAGGACAGACTGTGGACATTGTGAATATTGGAGTAATTAAGGAGAGAGGGAACATTGTAAATATTGGAGTGATGAAGGAGACTGGGAAGATTGTAAATATTGCAGTGATCAAGGACAGGATGGGAACATTGTGAATATTGGAGTGATGAAAGAGAGTGGGATCATTCTGAATTTTGGAGTATTCAGGACAGATTGGTTCATTGTGAATATTGGAGTGATGAAGGACACAGTGGGAACATTGCGAATATTGGAGTGATGAAGGACAGACTGGGAACATTGTCAATACTGAAATGATAAACGAGATGGGCGACATTGTGAAGGTTGGAGTGATGAAGAACAATGGGAACATTGTGAATATTGGAATGATGAAGGGGAGCGGGAACATTGTGAATATTGGAGTGATGAAGGAAATTGGGAACATTGTGAATATTGGAGTGATGAAGGAGAGTGGGAATATTGTGAATATTGGAGTCATGAAGTACAGACTGGGAACATTGTGAATATTGGAGTGATGAAGGACAGACTGGGAGCATTGTGAATATTGGAGTGATGAGAGGACAGACTGGGAACATTGTGAGTATTTAAGTGATGAAGGAGATTGGCAACATTGTGAATATTGGAGTGATGAAGGACAGACAGGGAACACTATGAACATTGGAGTTATGAAGGAGAATGGGAAGATTGTGAATATTGGAGTGATAAAGGACACTGGGAAGATTGTGAATATTGGAATAATGAAGGACAGTGGGACATTGTGATTTTTGGTGTGATGAGGGAGACTGGGAACATTGTGAATATTTCAGTGATGAAAGAAATTGGCAACATTGTGAAGATTGGAGTGATGAAGGAGAGTCGGAATATTGTGAATATTGGAGAGATGAAGGACAGACTGGGAACATTGTGAATATTGGAATGATGTAGCATAGTGGGAACATTGTGAATATTGGAGTGATGAAGGACAGACTGGGAACATTGTGAATATTGGAGTGCAGAAGGACAGACTGGGGACATTGTGAGTATTTAAGTGATGACGGAGGTTGGCAAAATTGTGAATATTGGAGTGATGAAGGACAGACAGGGAACACTATGAATATTGGAGTTATGAAGGAGACTGGGAAGATTGTGAATATTGGAGTGATGAAGGACGGACTGGGAATATTGTGAATATTGGAGTGATGAAGTATGGTGGGACATTGTGAATATTGGAGTGACGAAGGACAGAGTGGGAACACTGTGAATATTGTAGAAATGAAGGAAACTGGGAATATTGTGAATATTGGACTAATGAAGGACAGTGGGACATTGTGAATTTTGGTGTGATGAGGGACAGTGGGAAATTGTGAATATTGGAGTGATGAAGGGGAGTGGGAACATTGTGAATATTAGAATGCTGAAGGGGAGTGGGAACATTGTAAATATTGGATTGACTAAGGAGAGAGGGGATAATGTATATATTGGAGTGATGAAGCAGAGTGGGAACACTGTGAATATTGGAGTGATGAGGGAGAGTGGGAACACTGTGAATACTAGAGTGATGAAGGAGACTGGGAACATTGTGAATATTGGAGTGATGAAGGACAGTCTGGGAACTTTGTGAATATTGGAGTAATGAAGGACAGACTGGGAACATCGTGACTATTGAGGTGTTGAAGGACAGACTGGGAACATTGTGAATATTTGAGTGATGAAGGAGAGTGGGAACATTGTGAATACTGGAGGGATGAAGGAGATTGGCAACATTGTGAATATTGGAGTGATGAGGGAGAGTGGGAACATTGTGAATACTGGAGTGATGAATGATTCTGGGAACATTATGAATATTGGAGTGATGAAGGAGACTGGCAACATTGTGAATATTTCAGTGATGAAGGAGATTGGCAACATTCTGAATATTGGAGTGATGAAGGGGAGTGGGAACATTGTGAATATTGGAATGATGAAGGAGAGTGGGAACATTGTGAATATTGGAGTGATGAAGGAGAGTGGGAGCACTGTGAATATTGGAATGATGATGGAGACTGGGAAGATTGTGAATATTGGAATGATGAAGGAGCCTGGGAAGATTGTGAATATTGGAGTGATGATGGACAGACTGGGAACATTGTGAATATTGGAGTGTTGAAGCAGAGTGGATGCATTGTGAATATTGGAGTGATGAAGGACACAGTGGGAACATTGTGAATATTGGAGTTATGAAGGAGACTGGGAAGATTGTGAATATTGGAGTGATGAAGGATGGACTGGGAATATTGTGAATACTGGAGTGATGAAGTACGGTGGGACATTGTGAATATTGGAGTGACGAAGGACAGAGTGCGAGCATTGTGAATATTGGATTTATGAAGGACAGACTGCGAACACTGTGAATATTGGAGTGATGAAGGAGAGTGGGAACATTGTGAATATTGGAGTGATGAAGGAGACTGGGAACATTGTGAATATTGGAGTGATGAAGGACAGACTGGGAACATTGTGAATATTGGAGTGATGAGATGACAGACTGGGAACATTGTGAGTATTGGAGTGATGAAGGAGACTGGGAAGATTGTGAATATTGGAGTGATGAAGGAGAGTGTGACTGTGAATATTGGAGTGATGAAGGAGAGTGGGAATATTGTGAATATTGGAGTGATGAAGTACAGACTGGGAACATTGTGAATATTGGAGTGATGAAGGACAGACTGGGAATATTGTGAATATTGGAGTGATGAGAGGACAGACTGGGAACATTGTGAGTATTTAAGTGATGAAGGAGATTGGCAACATTGTGAATATTGGAGTGATGAAGGACAGACAGGGAACACTATGAACATTGGAGTTATGAAGTAGTTGGGAAGATTGTGTATATTGGAATAATGAAGGACAGTGGGACATTGTGAATTTTGGTGTGATGAGGGAGACTGGGAACATTGTGAATATTTCAGTGATGAAAGAAATTGGCAACATTGTGAAGATTGGAGTGATGAAGGAGAGTGGGAATATTGTGAATATTGGAGAGATGAAGGACAGACTGGGAACATTGTGAATATTGGAATGATGTAGCATAGTGGGAACATTGTGAATATTGGAGTGATGAAGGATGGAGAGGGAACATTGTGAATATTGGAGTGCTGAAGTACAGAGGGCGAACATTGTGAATATTGGAGTAATTAAGGAGAGAGGGAACATTGTAAATATTGGAGTGATGAAGGAGACTGGGAAGATTGTAAATATTGCAGTGATCAAGGACAGGATGGGAACATTGTGAATATTGGAGTGATGAAAGAGAGTGGGATCATTCTGAATTTTGGAGTATTCAGGACAGATTGGTTCATTGAGAATATTGGAGTGATGAAGGACACAGTGGGAACATTGCGAATATTGGAGTAATGAAGGACAGACTGGGAACATTGTCAATATTGAAATGATAAACGAGATGGGCGACATTGTGAAGGTTGGAGTGATGAAGAACAATGGGAACATTGTGATTATTGGAATGATGAAGGGGAGCGGGAACATTGTGAATATTGGAGTAATGAAGGACAGACTGGGAACATTGTGAATATTTAAGTGATGAAAGACGGACAGGGAACACTGTGAATATTGGAGTGATGAAGGACAGACTGTGGACATTGTGAATATTGGAGTAATTAAGGAGAGAGGGAACATTGTAAATATTGGAGTGATGAAGGAGACTGGGAAGATTGTAAATATTGCAGTGATCAAGGACAGGATGGGAACATTGTGAATATTGGAGTGATGAAAGAGAGTGGGATCATTCTGAATTTTGGAGTATTCAGGACAGATTGGTTCATTGTGAATATTGGAGTGATGAAGGACACAGTGGGAACATTGCGAATATTGGAGTGATGAAGGACAGACTGGAAACATTGTCAATACTGAAATGATAAACAAGATGGGCAACATTGTGAAGGTTGGAGTGATGAAGAACAATGGGAACATTGTGAATATTGGAATGATGAAGGGGAGCGGGAACATTGTGAATATTGGAGTAATCAAGGACAGACTGGGATCATAGTGAATATTTAAGTGATGAAAGACGGACAGGGAACACTGTGAATATTGGAGTGATGAAGGACAGACTGTGGACATTGTGAATATTGGAGTAATGAGGGAAGACTGGGAACATTGTGAATATTTACGTGATGAAAGAAATTGGCAACATTGTGAAGATTGGAGTCATGAAGGAGAGTGGGATTATTGTGAATATTGGAGAGATGAAGGACAGACTGGGAACATTGTGAATATTGGAATGGTGTAGCGTAGTGGGAACATTGTGAATATTGGAGTGATGAAGGACAGACTGGGAACATTCTGAATATTGGAGTGCAGAAGGACAGACTGGGAACATTGTGAGTATTTAAGTGATGAAGGAGATTGGCAACATTGTGAATATTGGAGTGATGAAGGACAGACAGGGAACACTATGAACATTGGAGTTATGAAGGTGACTGGTAAGATTCTGAATATTGGAGTGATGAAGGACACTGGGAAGATTGTGAATATTGGAATAATGAAGGACAGTGGGACATTGTGAATTTTGGTGTGATGAGGGAGACTGGGAACATTGTGAATATTTCAGTGATGAAAGAAATTGGCAACATTGTGAAGATTGGAGTGATGAAGGAGAGTGGGAATATTGTGAATATTGGAGAGATGAAGGACAGACTGGGAACATTGTGAATATTGGAATGATGTAGCATAGTGGGAACATTGTGAATATTGGAGTGATGAAGGACAGACTGGGAACATTGTGAATTTTGGAGTGCAGAAGGACAGACTGTGGACATTGTGAGTATTTAAGTGATGACGGAGGTTGGCAAAATTGTGAATATTGGAGTGATGAAGGACAGACAGGGAACACTATGAATATTGGAGTTATGAAGGACGGACTAGGAATATTGTGAATATTGGACTGATGAGGGAACACTGTGAATATTGGAGTGATGAGGGAGAGTGGGTACACTGTGAATATTGGAGTGATGAAGGAGACTGGGAACATTGTGAATATTGGAGTGATGAAGGACAGTCTGGGAACTTTGTGAATATTGGAGTAATGAAGGACAGACTGGGAACATCGTGACTATTGAGGTGTTGAAGGACAGACTGGGAACATTGTGAATATTTGAGTGATGAAGGAGAGTGGGATCATTGTGAATATTGGAGTGATGAAGGAAATTGGGAACATTGTGAATACTGGAGTGATGAAGGAGATTGGCAACATTGTGAATATTGGAGTGATGAGGGAGAGAGGGAACATTGTAAATATTGGAGTGATGAAGGAGACTGGGAAGATTGTAAATATTGCAGTGATCAAGGACAGGATGGGAACATTGTGAATATTGGAGTGATGAAAGAGAGTGGGATCATTCTGAATTTTGGAGTATTCAGGACAGATTGGTTCATTGAGAATATTGGAGTGATGAAGGACACAGTGGGAACATTGCGAATATTGGAGTGATGAAGGACAGACTGGAAACATTGTCAATACTGAAATGATAAACAAGATGGGCAACATTGTGAAGGTTGGAGTGATGAAGAACAATGGGAACATTGTGAATATTGGAATGATGAAGGGGAGCGGGAACATTGTGAATATTGGAGTAATGAAGGACAGACTGGGAACATAGTGAATATTTAAGTGATGAAAGACGGACAGGGAACACTGTGAATATTGGAGTGATGAAGGACAGACTGTGGACATTGTGAATATTGGAGTAATGAGGGAAGACTGGGAACATTGTGAATATTTACGTGATGAAAGAAATTGGCAACATTGTGAAGAATGGAGTCATGAAGGAGAGTGGGATTATTGTGAATATTGGAGAGATGAAGGACAGACTGGGAACATTGTGAATATTGGAATGGTGTAGCGTAGTGGGAACATTGTGAATATTGGAGTGATGAAGGACAGACTGGGAACATTCTGAATATTGGAGTGCAGAAGGACAGACTGGGAACATTGTGAGTATTTAAGTGATGAAGGAGATTGGCAACATTGTGAATATTGGAGTGATGAAGGACAGACAGGGAACACTATGAACATTGGAGTTATGAAGGAGACTGGTAAGATTCTGAATATGGGAGTGATGAAGGACACTGGGAAGATTGTGAATATTGGAATAATGAAGGACAGTGGGACATTGTGAATTTTGGTGTGATGAGGGAGACTGGGAACATTGTGAATATTTCAGTGATGAAAGAAATTGGCAACATTGTGAAGATTGGAGTGATGAAGGAGAGTGGGAATATTGTGAATATTGGAGAGATGAAGGACAGACTGGGAACATTGTGAATATTGGAATGATGTAGCATAGTGGGAACATTGTGAATATTGGAGTGATGAAGGACAGACTGGGAACATTGTGAATTTTGGAGTGCAGAAGGACAGACTGTGGACATTGTGAGTATTTAAGTGATGACGGAGGTTGGCAAAATTGTGAATATTGGAGTGATGAAGGACAGACAGGGAACACTATGAATATTGGAGTTATGAAGGACGGACTAGGAATATTGTGAATATTGGACTGATGAGGGAACACTGTGAATATTGGAGTGATGAGGGAGAGTGGGTACACTGTGAATATTGGAGTGATGAAGGAGACTGGGAACATTGTGAATATTGGAGTGATGAAGGACAGTCTGGGAACTTTGTGAATATTGGAGTAATGAAGGACAGACTGGGAACATCATGACTATTGAGGTGTTGAAGGACAGACTGGGAACATTGTGAATATTTGAGTGATGAAGGAGAGTGGGATCATTGTGAATATTGGAGTGATGAAGGAAATTGGGAACATTGTGAATACTGGAGTGATGAAGGAGATTGGCAACATTGTGAATATTGGAGTGATGAGGGAGAGAGGGAACATTGTAAATATTGGAGTGATGAAGGAGACTGGGAAGATTGTAAATATTGCAGTGATCAAGGACAGGATGGGAACATTGTGAATATTGGAGTGATGAAAGAGAGTGGGATCATTCTGAATTTTGGAGTATTCAGGACAGATTGGTTCATTGAGAATATTGGAGTGATGAAGGACACAGTGGGAACATTGCGAATATTGGAGTAATGAAGGACAGACTGGGAACATTGTCAATACTGAAATGATAAACGAGATGGGCGACATTGTGAAGGTTGGAGTGATGAAGAACAATGGGAACATTGTGAATATTGGAATGATGAAGGGGAGCGGGAACATTGTGAATATTGGAGTAATGAAGGACAGACTGGGAACATTGTGAATATTTAAGTGATGAAAGACGGACAGGGAACACTGTGAATATTGGAGTGATGAAGGACAGACTGTGGACATTGTGAATATTGGAGTAATTAAGGAGAGAGGGAACATTGTAAATATTGGAGTGATGAAGGAGACTGGGAAGATTGTAAATATTGCAGTGATCAAGGACAGGATGGGAACATTGTGAATATTGGAGTGATGAAAGAGAGTGGGATCATTCTGAATTTTGGAGTATTCAGGACAGATTGGTTCATTGTGAATATTGGAGTGATGAAGGACACAGTGGGAACATTGCGAATATTGGAGTGATGAAGGACAGACTGGGAACATTGTCAATACTGAAATGATAAACGAGATGGGCGACATTGTGAAGGTTGGAGTGATGAAGAACAATGGGAACATTGTGAATATTGGAATGATGAAGGGGAGCGGGAACATTGTGAATATTGGAGTAATGAAGGACAGACTGGGAACATAGTGAATATTTAAGTGATGAAAGACGGACAGGGAACACTGTGAATATTGGAGTGATGAAGGACAGACTGTGGACATTGTGAATATTGGAGTAATGAGGGAAGACTGGGAACATTGTGAATATTTACGTGATGAAAGAAATTGGCAACATTGTGAAGATTGGAGTCATGAAGGAGAGTGGGATTATTGTGAATATTGGAGAGATGAAGGACAGACTGGGAACATTGTGAATATTGGAATGGTGTAGCGTAGTGGGAACATTGTGAATATTGGAGTGATGAAGGACAGACTGGGAACATTCTGAATATTGGAGTGCAGAAGGACAGACTGGGAACATTGTGAGTATTTAAGTGATGAAGGAGATTGGCAACATTGTGAATATTGGAGTGATGAAGGACAGACAGGGAACACTATGAACATTGGAGTTATGAAGGAGACTGGTAAGATTCTGAATATTGGAGTGATGAAGGACACTGGGAAGATTGTGAATATTGGAATAATGAAGGACAGTGGGACATTGTGAATTTTGGTGTGATGAGGGAGACTGGGAACATTGTGAATATTTCAGTGATGAAAGAAATTGGCAACATTGTGAAGATTGGAGTGATGAAGGAGAGTGGGAATATTGTGAATATTGGAGAGATGAAGGACAGACTGGGAACATTGTGAATATTGGAATGATGTAGCATAGTGGGAACATTGTGAATATTGGATTGATGAAGGACAGACTGGGAACATTGTGAATTTTGGAGTGCAGAAGGACAGACTGTGGACATTGTGAGTATTTAAGTGATGACGGAGGTTGGCAAAATTGTGAATATTGGAGTGATGAAGGACAGACAGGGAACACTATGAATATTGGAGTTATGAAGGAGACTGGGAAGATTGTGAATATTGGAGTGATGAAGGACGGACTAGGAATATTGTGAATATTGGACTGATGAAGTACGGTGGGACATTGTGAATATTGGAGTGACGAAGGACAGAGTGGGAACACTGTGAATATCGGAGAAATGAAGGACACTGGGAATATTGTGAATATTGGACTAATGAAGGACAGTGGGACATTGTGAATTTTGGTGTGATGAGGGAGAGTGGGAACATTGTGAATACTGGAGTGATGAAGGAGATTGGCAAAATTGTGAATATTGGAGTGATGAAGGGGAGTGGGAACATTGTGAATATTAGAATGCTGAAGGGGAGTGGGAACATTGTGAATATTGGATTGACTAAGGAGAGGGGACAATGTATATATTGGAGTGATGAAGCAGAGTGGGAACACTGTGAATATTGGAGTGATGAGGGAGAGTGGGTACACTGTGAATATTGGAGTGATGAAGGAGACTGGGAACATTGTGAATATTGGAGTGATGAAGGACAGTCTGGGAACTTTGTGAATATTGGAGTAATGAAGGACAGACTGGGAACATCGTGACTATTGAGGTGTTGAAGGACAGACTGGGAACATTGTGAATATTTGAGTGATGAAGGAGAGTGGGATCATTGTGAATATTGGAGTGATGAAGGAAATTGGCAACATTGTGAATATTGGAGTGATGAGGGAGAGAGGGAACATTGTAAATATTGGAGTGATGAAGGAGACTGGGAAGATTGTAAATATTGCAGTGATCAAGGACAGGATGGGAACATTGTGAATATTGGAGTGATGAAAGAGAGTGGGATCATTCTGAATTTTGGAGTATTCAGGACAGATTGGTTCATTGTGAATATTGGAGTGATGAAGGACACAGTGGGAACATTGCGAATATTGGAGTGATGAAGGACAGACCGGAAACATTGTCAATACTGAAATGATAAACGAGATGGGCGACATTGTGAAGGTTGGAGTGATGAAGAGCAATGGGAACATTGTGAATATTGGAATGATGAAGGGGAGCGGGAACATTCTGAATATTGGAGTAATGAAGGACATACTGGGAACATTGTGAATATTTAAGTGATGAAAGACGGACAGGGAACACTGTGAATATTGGAGTGATGAAGGACAGACTGTGGACATTGTGAATATTGGAGTAATGAGGGAAGACTGGGAACATTGTGAATATTTAAGTGATGAAAGAAATTGGCAACATTGTGAAGATTGGAGTCATGAAGGAGAGTGGGATTATTGTGAATATTGGAGAGATGAAGGACAGACTGGGAACATTGTGAATATTGGAATGGTGTAGCGTAGTGTGAACATTGTGAATATTGGAGTGCAGAAGGACAGACTGGGAACATTGTGAGTATTTAAGTGATGAAGGAGATTGGCAACATTATGAATATTGGAGTGATGAAGGACAGACAGGGAACACTATGAACATTGGAGTTATGAAGGAGACTGGGAAGATTCTGAATATTGGAGTGATGAAGGACTCTGGGAAGATTGTGAATATTGGAATAATGAAGGACAGTGGGACATTGTGAATTTTGGTGTGATGAGGGAGACTGGGAACATTGTGAATATTTCAGTGATGAAAGAAATTGGCAACATTGTGAAGATTGGAGTGATGAAGGAGAGTGGGAATATTGTGAATATTGGAGAGATGAAGGACAGACTGGGAACATTGTGAATATTGGAACGATGTAGCATAGTGGGAACATTGTGAATATTGGAGTGATGAAGGACAGACTGGGAACATTGTGAATATTGGAGTGCAGAAGGACAGACTGGGGACATTGTGAGTATTTAAGTGATGACGGAGGTTGGCAAAATTGTGAATATTGGAGTGATGAAGGACAGACAGGGAACACTATGAATATTGGAGTTATGAAAGAGACTGGGAAGATTGTGAATATTGGAGTGATGAAGGACGGACTGGGAATACTGTGAATATTGGACTGATGAAGTACGGTGGGACATTGTGAATATTGGAGTGACGAAGGACAGAGTGGGAACACTGTGAATATTGGAGAAATGAAGGACACTGGGAATATTGTGAATATTGGACTAATGAAGGACAGTGGGACATTGTGAATTTTGGTGTGATGAGGGAGAGTGGGAACATTGTGAATACTGGAGTGATGAAGGAGAGTGGCAAAATTGTGAATATTGGAGTGATGAAGGGGAGTGGGAACATTGTGAATATTAGAATGCTGAAGGGGAGTGGGAACATTGTGAATATTGGATTGACTAAGGAGAGAGGGGACAATGTATATATTGGAGTGATGAAGCAGAGTGGGAACACTGTGAATATTGGAGTGATGAGGGAGAGTGGGAACACTGTGAATATTGGAGTGATGAAGGACAGTCTGGGAACTTTGTGAAAATTGGAGTGATGAAGGACAGACAGGGAACACTGTGAATATTGGAGTGATGAAGGAGACTGGGAACATTGTGAATATTGGAGTGATGAAGGACAGTCTGGGAACTTTGTGAATATTGGAGTAATGAAGGACAGACTGGGAACATCGTGACTATTGAGGTGTTGAAGGACAAACTGGGAACATTGTGAATATTTGAGTGATGAAGGAGAGTGGGATCATTGTGAATATTGGAGTGATGAAGGACAGTCTGGGAACTTTGTGAATATTGGAGTAATGAAGGACAGACTGGGAACATCGTGACTATTGAGGTGTTGAAGGACAGACTGGGAACATTGTGAATATTTGAGTGATGAAGGAGAGTGGGATCATTGTGAATATTGGAGTGATGAAGGAAATTGGGAACATTGCGAATATTGGAGTGATGAAGGAGAGTGGGATTATTGTGAATATTGGAGAGATGAAGGACAGACTGGGAACATTGTGAATATTGGAATGGTGTAGCGTAGTGTGAACATTGTGAATATTGGAGTGCAGAAGGACAGACTGGGAACATTGTGAGTATTTAAGTGATGAAGGAGATTGGCAACATTATGAATATTGGAGTGATGAAGGACAGACAGGGAACACTATGAACATTGGAGTTATGAAGGAGACTGGGAAGATTCTGAATATTGGAGTGATGAAGGACTCTGGGAAGATTGTGAATATTGGAATAATGAAGGACAGTGGGACATTGTGAATTTTGGTGTGATGAGGGAGACTGGGAACATTGTGAATATTTCAGTGATGAAAGAAATTGGCAACATTGTGAAGATTGGAGTGATGAAGGAGAGTGGGAATATTGTGAATATTGGAGAGATGAAGGACAGACTGGGAACATTGTGAATATTGGAACGATGTAGCATAGTGGGAACATTGTGAATATTGGAGTGATGAAGGACAGACTGGGAACATTGTGAATATTGGAGTGCAGAAGGACAGACTGGGGACATTGTGAGTATTTAAGTGATGACGGAGGTTGGCAAAATTGTGAATATTGGAGTGATGAAGGACAGACAGGGAACACTATGAATATTGGAGTTATGAAAGAGACTGGGAAGATTGTGAATATTGGAGTGATGAAGGACGGACTGGGAATACTGTGAATATTGGACTGATGAAGTACGGTGGGACATTGTGAATATTGGAGTGACGAAGGACAGAGTGGGAACACTGTGAATATTGGAGAAATGAAGGACACTGGGAATATTGTGAATATTGGACTAATGAAGGACAGTGGGACATTGTGAATTTTGGTGTGATGAGGGAGAGTGGGAACATTGTGAATACTGGAGTGATGAAGGAGAGTGGCAAAATTGTGAATATTGGAGTGATGAAGGGGAGTGGGAACATTGTGAATATTAGAATGCTGAAGGGGAGTGGGAACATTGTGAATATTGGATTGACTAAGGAGAGAGGGGACAATGTATATATTGGAGTGATGAAGCAGAGTGGGAACACTGTGAATATTGGAGTGATGAGGGAGAGTGGGAACACTGTGAATATTGGAGTGATGAAGGACAGTCTGGGAACTTTGTGAAAATTGGAGTGATGAAGGACAGACAGGGAACACTGTGAATATTGGAGTGATGAAGGAGACTGGGAACATTGTGAATATTGGAGTGATGAAGGACAGTCTGGGAACTTTGTGAATATTGGAGTAATGAAGGACAGACTGGGAACATCGTGACTATTGAGGTGTTGAAGGACAAACTGGGAACATTGTGAATATTTGAGTGATGAAGGAGAGTGGGATCATTGTGAATATTGGAGTGATGAAGGACAGTCTGGGAACTTTGTGAATATTGGAGTAATGAAGGACAGACTGGGAACATCGTGACTATTGAGGTGTTGAAGGACAGACTGGGAACATTGTGAATATTTGAGTGATGAAGGAGAGTGGGATCATTGTGAATATTGGAGTGATGAAGGAAATTGGGAACATTGCGAATATTGGAGTGATGAAGGAGAGTGGGAATATTGTGAATATTGGAGTCATGAAGTACAGACTGGGAACATTGTGAATATTGGAGTGATGAAGGACAGACTGGGAGCATTGTGAATATTGGAGTGATGAGAGGACAGACTGGGAACATTGTGAGTATTTAAGTGATGAAGGAGATTGGCAACATTGTGAATATTGGAGTAATGAGGGAAGACTGGGAACATTGTGAATATTTAAGTGATGAAAGAAATTGGCAACATTGTGAAGATTGGAGTCATGAAGGAGAGTGGGATTATTGTGAATATTGGAGAGATGAAGGACAGACTGGGAACATTGTGAATATTGGAATGGTGTAGCGTAGTGTGAACATTGTGAATATTGGAGTGCAGAAGGACAGACTGGGAACATTGTGAGTATTTAAGTGATGAAGGAGATTGGCAACATTGTGAATATTGGAGTGATGAAGGACAGACAGGGAACACTATGAACATTGGAGTTATGAAGGAGACTGGGAAGATTCTGAATATTGGAGTGATGAAGGACTCTGGGAAGATTGTGAATATTGGAATAATGAAGGACAGTGGGACATTGTGAATTTTGGTGTGATGAGGGAGACTGGGAACATTGTGAATATTTCAGTGATGAAAGAAATTGGCAACATTGTGAAGATTGGAGTGATGAAGGAGAGTGGGAATATTGTGAATATTGGAGAGATGAAGGACAGACTGGGAACATTGTGAATATTGGAATGATGTAGCATAGTGGGAACATTGTGAATATTGGAGTGATGAAGGACAGACTGGGAACATTGTGAATATTGTAGTGCAGAAGGACAGACTGGGGACATTGTGAGTATTTAAGTGATGACGGAGGTTGGCAAAATTGTGAATATTGGAGTGATGAAGGACAGACAGGGAACACTATGAATATTGGAGTTATGAAAGAGACTGGGAAGATTGTGAATATTGGAGTGATGAAGGACGGACTGGGAATACTGTGAATATTGGACTGATGAAGTACGGTGGGACATTGTGAATATTGGAGTGACGAAGGACAGAGTGGGAACACTGTGAATATTGGAGAAATGAAGGACACTGGGAATATTGTGAATATTGGACTAATGAAGGACAGTGGGACATTGTGAATTTTGGTGTGATGAGGGAGAGTGGGAACATTGTGAATACTGGAGTGATGAAGGAGATTGGCAAAATTGTGAATATTGGAGTGATGAAGGGGAGTGGGAACATTGTGAATATTAGAATGCTGAAGGGGAGTGGGAACATTGTGAATATTGGATTGACTAAGGAGAGAGGGGACAATGTATTTATTGGAGTGATGAAGCAGAGTGGGAACACTGTGAATATTGGAGTAATGAAGGAGACTGGGAACATTGTGAATATTGGAGTGATGAAGGACAGTCTGGGAACTTTGTGAATATTGGAGTAATGAAGGACAGACTGGGAACATCGTGACTATTGAGGTGTTGAAGGACAGACTGGGAACATTGTGAATATTTGAGTGATGAAGGAGAGTGGGATCATTGTGAATATTGGAGTGATGAAGGACAGTCTGGGAACTTTGTGAATATTGGAGTAATGAAGGACAGACTGGGAACATCGTGACTATTGAGGTGTTGAAGGACAGACTGGGAAGATTGTGAATATTGGAGTGATAAAGGACACTGGGAAGATTGTGAATATTGGAATAATGAAGGACAGTGGGACATTGTGAATTTTGGTGTGATGAGGGAGACTGGGAACATTGTGAATATTTCAGTGATGAAAGAAATTGGCAACATTGTGAAGATTGGAGTGATGAAGGAGAGTGGGAATATTGTGAATATTGGAGAGATGAAGGACAGACTGGGAACATTGTGAATATTGGAATGATGTAGCATAGTGGGAACATTGTGAATATTGGAGTGATGAAGGACAGACTGGGAACATTGTGAATATTGGAGTGCAGAAGGACAGACTGGGGACATTGTGAGTATTTAAGTGATGACGGAGGTTGGAAAAATTGTGAATATTGGAGTGATGAAGGACAGACAGGGAACACTATGAATATTGGAGTTATGAAGGAGACTGGGAAGATTGTGAATATTGGAGTGATGAAGGACGGACTGGGAATATTGTGAATATTGGACTGATGAAGTACGGTGGGACTTTGTGAATATTGGAGTGACGAAGGACAGAGTGGGAACACTGTGAATATTGTAGAAATGAAGGAAACTGGGAATATTGTGAATATTGGACTAATGAAGGACAGTGGGACATTGTGAATATTGGAGTGATGAAGAATGGACTGGGAATATTGTGAATATTGGAGTGATGAAGCAGTGTGGATGCATTGTGAATATTGGAGTTATGAAGGAGACTGGGAAGATTGTGAATATTGGAGTGATGAAGGATGGACTGGGAATATTGTGAATACTGGAGTGATGAAGTACGGTGGGACATTGTGAATATTGGAGTGACGAAGGACAGAGTGCGAGCATTGTGAATATTGGATTTATGAAGGACAGACTGCGAACACTGTGAATATTGGAGTGATGAAGGAGAGTGGCAACATTGTGAATATTTCAGTGATGAAGGAGATTGGCAACATTCTGAATATTGGAGTGATGAAGGGGAGTGGGAACATTGTGAATATTGGAATGATGAAGGAGAGTGGGAACATTGTGAATATTGGAGTGATGAAGGAGAGTGGGAGCACTGTGAATATTGGAATGATGATGGAGACTGGGAAGATTGTGAATATTGGAATGATGAAGGAGCCTGGGAAGATTGTGAATATTGGAGTGATGATGGACAGACTGGGAACATTGTGAATATTGGAGTGATGAAGCAGAGTGGGTGCATTGTGAATATTGGAGTGATGAAGGACACAGTGGGAACATTGTGAATATTGGAGTTATGAAGGGGACTGGGAAGATTGTGAATATTGGAGTGATGAAGAATGGACTGGGAATATTGTGAATATTGGAGTGATGAAGCAGTGTGGATGCATTGTGAATATTGGAGTGATGAAGGACACAGTGGGAACATTGTGAATATTGGAGTTATGAAGGAGACTGGGAAGATTGTGAATATTGGAGTGATGAAGGATGGACTGGGAATATTGTGAATACTGGAGTGATGAAGTACGGTGGGACATAGTGAATATTGGAGTGACGAAGGACAGAGTGCGAGCATTGTAAATATTGGATTTATGAAGGACAGACTGCGAACACTGTGAATATTGGAGTGATGAAGGAGAGTGGGAACATTGTGAATATTGATGATGGACAGACTGGGAACATTGTGAGTATTGGAGTGATGAAGGAGACTGGGAAGATTGTGAATATTGGAGTGATGAAGGAGAGTGGGACTGTGAATATTGGAGTGATGAAGGAGAGTGGGAATATTGTGAATATTGGAGTGATGAAGTACAGACTGGGAACATTGTGAATATTGGAGTGATGAAGGACAGACTGGGAACATCGTGACTATTGAGGTGTTGAAGGACAGACTGGGAACATTGTGAATATTTGAGTGATGAAGGAGAGTGGGATCATTGTGAATATTGGAGTGATGAAGGACAGTCTGGGAACTTTGTGAATATTGGAGTAATGAAGGACAGACTGGGAACATCGTGACTATTGAGTTGTTGAAGGACAGACTGGGAACATTGTGAATATTTGAGTGATGAAGGAGAGTGGGATCATTGTGAATATTGGAGTGATGAAGGACAGTCTGGGAACTTTGTGAATATTGGAGTAATGAAGGACAGACTGGGAACATCGTGACTATTGAGGTGTTGAAGGACAGACTGGGAACATTGTGAATATTTGAGTGATGAAGGAAATTGGGAACATTGTGAATATTGGAGTGATGAAGGAGAGTGGGGATATTGTGAATATTGGAGTCATGAAGCACAGACTGGGAACATTGTGAATATTGGAGTGATGAAGGACAGACTGGGAGCATTGTGAATATTGGAGTGATGGGAGGACAGACTGGGAACATTGTGAATATTTAAGTGATGAAAGACGGACAGGGAACACTGTGAATATTGGAGTGATGAAGGACAGACTGTGGACATTGTGAATATTGGAGTAATGAGGGAAGACTGGGAACATTGTGAATATTTAAGTGATGAAAGAAATTGGCAACATTGTGAAGATTGGAGTCATGAAGGAGAGTGGGATTATTGTGAATATTGGAGAGATGAAGGACAGACTGGGAACATTGTGAATATTGGAATGGTGTAGCGTAGTGTGAACATTGTGAATATTGGAGTGCAGAAGGACAGACTGGGAACATTGTGAGTATTTAAGTGATGAAGGAGATTGGCAACATTGTGAATATTGGAGTGATGAAGGACAGACAGGGAACACTATGAACATTGGAGTTATGAAGGAGACTGGGAAGATTCTGAATATTGGAGTGATGAAGGACTCTGGGAAGATTGTGAATATTGGAATAATGAAGGACAGTGGGACATTGTGAATTTTGGTGTGATGAGGGAGACTGGGAACATTGTGAATATTTCAGTGATGAAAGAAATTGGCAACATTGTGAAGATTGGAGTGATGAAGGAGAGTGGGAATATTGTGAATATTGGAGAGATGAAGGACAGACTGGGAACATTGTGAATATTGGAACGATGTAGCATAGTGGGAACATTGTGAATATTGGAGTGATGAAGGACATACTGGGAACATTGTGAATATTGGAGTGCAGAAGGACAGACTGGGGACATTGTGAGTATTTAAGTGATGACGGAGGTTGGCAAAATTGTGAATATTGGAGTGATGAAGGACAGACAGGGAACACTATGAATATTGGAGTTATGAAAGAGACTGGGAAGATTGTGAATATTGGAGTGATGAAGGACGGACTGGGAATATTGTGAATATTGGACTGATGAAGTACGGTGGGACTTTGTGAATATTGGAGTGACGAAGGACAGAGTGGGAACACTGAGAATATTGTAGAAATGAAGGAAACTGGGAATATTGTGAATATTGGACTAATGAAGGACAGTGGGACATTGTGAATATTGGAGTGATGAAGAATGGACTGGGAATATTGTGAATATTGGAGTGATGAAGCAGTGTGGATTCATTGTGAATATTGGAGTTATGAAGGAGACTGGGAAGATTGTGAATATTGGAGTGATGAAGGATGGACTGGGAATATTGTGAATACTGGAGTGATGAAGTACGGTGGGACATTGTGAATATTGGAGTGACGAAGGACAGAGTGCGAGCATTGTGAATATTGGATTTATGAAGGACAGACTGCGAACACTGTGAATATTGGAGTGATGAAGGAGAGTGGCAACATTGTGAATATTTCAGTGATGAAGGAGATTGGCAACATTCTGAATATTGGAGTGATGAAGGGGAGTGGGAACATTGTGAATATTGGAATGATGAAGGAGAGTGGGAACATTGTGAATATTGGAGTGATGAAGGAGAGTGGGAGCACTGTGAATATTGGAATGATGATGGAGACTGGGAAGATTGTGAATATTGGAATGATGAAGGAGCCTGGGAAGATTGTGAATATTGGAGTGATGATGGACAGACTGGGAACATTGTGAATATTGGAGTGATGAAGCAGAGTGGGTGCATTGTGAATATTGGAGTGATGAAGGACACAGTGGGAACATTGTGAATATTGGAGTTATGAAGGGGACTGGGAAGATTGTGAATATTGGAGTGATGAAGAATGGACTGGGAATATTGTGAATATTGGAGTGATGAAGCAGTGTGGATGCATTGTGAATATTGGAGTGATGAAGGACACAGTGG
Source organism: Hypanus sabinus (assembly GCF_030144855.1). NCBI lineage: Eukaryota > Metazoa > Chordata > Chondrichthyes > Myliobatiformes > Dasyatidae > Hypanus > Hypanus sabinus. Next base: position 64,885,018 of record NC_082710.1, read on the forward strand.
GAACATTGTGAATATTGGAGTTATGAAGGAGACTGGGAAGATTGTGAATATTGGAGTGATGAAGGATGGACTGGGAATATTGTGAATACTGGAGTGATGAAGTACGGTGGGACATAGTGAATATTGGAGTGACGAAGGACAGAGTGCGAGCATTGTAAATATTGGATTTATGAAGGACAGACTGCGAACACTGTGAATATTGGAGTGATGAAGGAGAGTGGGAACATTGTGAATATTGATGATGGACAGACTGGGAACATTGTGAGTATTGGAGTGATGAAGGAGACTGGGAAGATTGTGAATATTGGAGTGATGAAGGAGAGTGGGACTGTGAATATTGGAGTGATGAAGGAGAGTGGGAATATTGTGAATATTGGAGTGATGAAGTACAGACTGGGAACATTGTGAATATTGGAGTGATGAAGGACAGACTGGGAACATCGTGACTATTGAGGTGTTGAAGGACAGACTGGGAACATTGTGAATATTTGAGTGATGAAGGAGAGTGGGATCATTGTGAATATTGGAGTGATGAAGGACAGTCTGGGAACTTTGTGAATATTGGAGTAATGAAGGACAGACTGGGAACATCGTGACTATTGAGTTGTTGAAGGACAGACTGGGAACATTGTGAATATTTGAGTGATGAAGGAGAGTGGGATCATTGTGAATATTGGAGTGATGAAGGACAGTCTGGGAACTTTGTGAATATTGGAGTAATGAAGGACAGACTGGGAACATCGTGACTATTGAGGTGTTGAAGGACAGACTGGGAACATTGTGAATATTTGAGTGATGAAGGAAATTGGGAACATTGTGAATATTGGAGTGATGAAGGAGAGTGGGGATATTGTGAATATTGGAGTCATGAAGCACAGACTGGGAACATTGTGAATATTGGAGTGATGAAGGACAGACTGGGAGCATTGTGAATATTGGAGTGATGGGAGGACAGACTGGGAACATTGTGAATATTTAAGTGATGAAAGACGGACAGGGAACACTGTGAATATTGGAGTGATGAAGGACAGACTGTGGACATTGTGAATATTGGAGTAATGAGGGAAGACTGGGAACATTGTGAATATTTAAGTGATGAAAGAAATTGGCAACATTGTGAAGATTGGAGTCATGAAGGAGAGTGGGATTATTGTGAATATTGGAGAGATGAAGGACAGACTGGGAACATTGTGAATATTGGAATGGTGTAGCGTAGTGTGAACATTGTGAATATTGGAGTGCAGAAGGACAGACTGGGAACATTGTGAGTATTTAAGTGATGAAGGAGATTGGCAACATTGTGAATATTGGAGTGATGAAGGACAGACAGGGAACACTATGAACATTGGAGTTATGAAGGAGACTGGGAAGATTCTGAATATTGGAGTGATGAAGGACTCTGGGAAGATTGTGAATATTGGAATAATGAAGGACAGTGGGACATTGTGAATTTTGGTGTGATGAGGGAGACTGGGAACATTGTGAATATTTCAGTGATGAAAGAAATTGGCAACATTGTGAAGATTGGAGTGATGAAGGAGAGTGGGAATATTGTGAATATTGGAGAGATGAAGGACAGACTGGGAACATTGTGAATATTGGAACGATGTAGCATAGTGGGAACATTGTGAATATTGGAGTGATGAAGGACATACTGGGAACATTGTGAATATTGGAGTGCAGAAGGACAGACTGGGGACATTGTGAGTATTTAAGTGATGACGGAGGTTGGCAAAATTGTGAATATTGGAGTGATGAAGGACAGACAGGGAACACTATGAATATTGGAGTTATGAAAGAGACTGGGAAGATTGTGAATATTGGAGTGATGAAGGACGGACTGGGAATACTGTGAATATTGGACTGATGAAGTACGGTGGGACATTGTGAATATTGGAGTGACGAAGGACAGACTGGGAACACTGTGAATATTGGAGAAATGAAGGACACTGGGAATATTGTGAATATTGGACTAATGAAGGACAGTGGGACATTGTGAATTTTGGTGTGATGAGGGAGAGTGGGAACATTGTGAATATTTCAGTGATGAAAGAAATTGGCAACATTGTGAAGATTGGAGTGATGAAGGAGAGTGGGAATATTGTGAATATTGGAGAGATGAAGGACAGACTGGGAACATTGTGAATATTGGAATGATGTAGCATAGTGGGAACATTGTGAATATTGGAGTGATGAAGGACAGACTGGGAACATTGTGAATATTGTAGTGCAGAAGGACAGACTGGGGACATTGTGAGTATTTAAGTGATGACGGAGGTTGGCAAAATTGTGAATATTGGAGTGATGAAGGACAGACAGGGAACACTATGAATATTGGAGTTATGAAAGAGACTGGGAAGATTGTGAATATTGGAGTGATGAAGGACGGACTGGGAATACTGTGAATATTGGACTGATGAAGTACGGTGGGACATTGTGAATATTGGAGTGACGAAGGACAGAGTGGGAACACTGTGAATATTGGAGAAATGAAGGACACTGGGAATATTGTGAATATTGGACTAATGAAGGACAGTGGGACATTGTGAATTTTGGTGTGATGAGGGAGAGTGGGAACATTGTGAATACTGGAGTGATGAAGGAGATTGGCAAAATTGTGAATATTGGAGTGATGAAGGGGAGTGGGAACATTGTGAATATTAGAATGCTGAAGGGGAGTGGGAACATTGTGAATATTGGATTGACTAAGGAGAGAGGGGACAATGTATTTATTGGAGTGATGAAGCAGAGTGGGAACACTGTGAATATTGGAGTGATGAGGGAGAGTGGGAACACTGTGAATATTGGAGTGATGAAGGACAGTCTGGGAAC